>NC_091156.1:24988211-25198211 GCF_040958095.1 Procambarus clarkii | reverse complement strand
AGTATGTTAGCCTGGGCTGGGTAAGGCACTTTGTGAGAAGGTAGAGGGCATCGTGGGAGTCCAAGTCCCCAATTCTCTCTTCCATCCTCTTTAGGTCTCTAAACTTTTCGTCAAGGACTGCAGCAATGGCATTGTGGCCCAGAGGTGCTCCGAGTAGTGTGCTGTCGGTAGGTTTAACGACTGAGGCTTCTGGTAGAACTGATTTCACTGCTCTAATGATTACTTCACTAGATGCAATAATTTCGCACTTGGAGGGGCTAAGAACGAGACCCATGGACTCCCCCCGTGTCTTCACCAGCTGTAAGTCTTCTAGCAGGGAATCTTGTGTGCCTGCCAGAGTGCCATCATCCAGGAACCAGATGTTGAGCTCGCTGGACAGTCTGGTTGTAATTTCTCGAACCGCTATGCAAAAGAGGAACGGTGCAAGTGGGTCACCCTGTTGAATTCCCTCTGCTGAGGTGACTTCATGTTTGCCAAACAGGAGGGTTGAGTCTTTGCTGTAGCCTGCTGACACAAACGGGAGAATGCTTGGGCAATGTTCCTGGACTGCAGTGAGGATTGCTTCCCTTTTGACCGAGTTGAAAGCGTTTTTAAAATCTAATTTTACTACTGCCTGGTCTTCAGTAAGAGAGCTAATGTAGGCTCGTGCAGCATGAGCCGCTGCTTCACAGCCTTGGGGGACTCCAAACCCCAGCTGGTTGGGTTGCAGCATGGTGGCTGCTTCCGTTCGGATACTTCTGACAGCAGCCCTTGCAACTAGGCGGCGATGGGTATTACCAACGGCAATGGGTCTGATTCCTCCCCCCCTTCTTTTTGAGGGCACATAGGGATGCACCAAAGAAGAATGGTTTGATTTCATCAGGGATTAACCCGGCGAGGCAGTTGTTGACAAACGTTGTGATTTCTGTCAGGAGCGCTTCTGCAGCTGGGCCAAGAACAGGGTTCACCATTTCCTTCACATGTTGAGGTCTTACCCCTGTGTAGCCTCCTGAGGAGCCCGGGGGAAATGAAACGATAGCTTTATAAACCTCTGACTCCCGGAGGACGAGAGGTTCCTGATTAGGGGCGAGCCTGACCTGTGGGGGAGGTCCACCTACGGCCCTGACGGGGTGTTTTTCTCTCAGTGCTTGGGCTGTGGTTTCATCCCTGAGCAAAATTTTGTCCTCACTTGTGATTAACCTGAGTGCCCCGACTGTATTGCCCTCTTCAATTTTCTTGCTGACTTGGGTACCTAATTTTCTGTTGTCGCTGATTGTCGTACTTGGTCTGCCTCGGCGGTGTTTGGTGTGTTTGGGGAGGCGGACTAGGTTGTCAGCCCTCGGAAAATCCCTAATTGCTTTATTGACGGATGAGGCCAGTGTCTTGCCTCCTCTGTCTGGTACACCTAAGCATGCATTGCCAAAAAGTAACAGATTGTGCCAGGCTTTGATGGTATCAGGTGCAACAAGGTTATTTGACCCTCTGTTGACTTTTGCGATGAGGTCCGTGTATTTCCCTGCAGCAAAAGGGCGAGAGGCCTTTGGGATGTGGGTGAGTGTCCTGGTTGACGTTGCTTTAATTGCCTCTAGCAGGTCGTCTGTTGCAATGTAATCTGTTGCGATTTGTACTGGTGCAACAGGCTCCTGAGTGCTGCCTCCTCCCACGGGAGGCCTCCCTGACCCAGGACAGTCACCATGCTGGCGTATGACTCTGGAGACAGAGTTGATGCTGACGATGTTCCCACAACCACTGCATGTGCCTCTCCTTTGATTGGCTTCGGGAGGGGTGAGCTGGCTGGTAGCGGCTTCTTCTGCCATCCCCTTAGGTAAAGTGAATGTCACCTTGCACTGGAGTATTTGTCTCTCCCTCCTGGCTGGGGGGGACGAGGTTGTCCCCTATACTATGCGTCATGTCTGGGCAGATGTCTGAGTTAGCAGGAGAATGTGTTGAGGTAGAACTGTCTCCACTTTCATCTTACCAAGGACTTGCGTGGTCCCTTGTATACATTCGCCACTACACGAATCCAAACGCTCAGCAATTTTTCAATTTAAACAAAAATCGAATGTCTACCAGTGTCATTCCTAACTTTTGAAGCACTTGATGAGGGGTCACTCATTTAGCACTTGTGCTTGCACTGTCAGTGGTCTATATAACTGTTCTGACCACAGCCGTAGGTGCGAGGCTCAGTGTAATGGCAATGTCCACCAACCGTTCCCAAGCACCAAACGGATTTAACACTAATTTCCACCTCTAAACTGATAGTTTGCCCGGTTCTCTTTGTATACTAGGCGCCACTGTCACTTAACGAACGCGCTACATTCATGCCTGCTGGGAATTACATTAGTTGTACAGTTGTAAACGTAAAACAAATACGCACGAGACGGGCGTGTCCACCCACACGCCCAAGGTAAACATGACCATATATATATATATATATATATATATATATATATATATATATATATATATATATATATATATATATATATATATATATATATATATAAATATATATATATATATATATATATATATATATGTCGTACCTAGTAGCCAGAACGTACTTCTCAGCCAACTATGCAAGGCCCGATTTGCCTAATAAGCCAAGTTTTCCTGAATTAATATATTTTCTCTAATTTTTTTCTTATGAAATGATAAAGCTACCCATTTCATTATGTATGAGGTCAAATTTTTTTATTGGAGTTAAAATTAACGTAGATATATGACCGAACCTAACCAACCCTACCTAACCTAACCTAACCTATCTTTATAGGTTAGGTTAGGTTAGGTAGCCAAAAAAGTTAGGTTAGGTTAGGTTAGGTAGGTTAGGTAGTCGAAAAACAATTAATTCATGAAAACTTGCCTTATTAGGCAAATCGGGCCCTGCATAGTAGGCTGAAAAGTGCGTTCTGGCTACTAGGTACGACATATATATATATATATATATATATATATATATATATATATATATATATATATATATATATATATATATATATATATATATATATATATATATATATTATTAAATATGACCGAAAAAGTAAGATTAATAATTCTAACACGAATTTTCTCAATCTTTCGTACATTACGCTTCACTGTTGGAGGTAAATCAAAAATCACTTCTCCAAAATTCATTTTTATTTCTAGTCTGACGCGACACGGGCGCGTTTCGTAAAACTTATTACATTTTCAAAGACTTCACAAATACACAACTGATTAGAACGTATCTCTGATTTTATATCTACATTTGAGTGAGATGGGAAGGGTGATGTGGCATTAACACAAGACAGAACAGGAGGGGATATTAATAGGGTATTAAAAGTATCAACACAAGACAGAACAGAAACAATGGGTATTGAATAGAAGTGTTTGTAGAAAGCCTATTGGTCCATATTTCTTGATGCTTCTATATTGGAGCGGAGTCTTGAGGTGGGTAGAATATAGTTGTGCAATAATTGGTTGTGCAATAAACAGCCAATTATTGCACAACTATATTCTACCCACCTCAAGACTCCGCTCCAATATAGAAGCATCAAGAAATATGGACCAATAGGCTTTCTACAAACACTTCTATTCAATACCCATTGTTTCTGTTCTGTCTTGTGTTGATACTTTTAATACCCTATTAATATCCCCTCCTGTTCTGTCTTGTGTTAATGCCACATCACCCTTCCCACCTCACTCAAATGTAGATATAAAATCAGAGATACGTTCTAATCAGTTGTGTATTTGTGAAGTCTTTGAAAATGTAATAAGTTTTACGAAACGCGCCCGTGTCGCGTCAGACTAGAAATAAAAATGAATTTTGGAGAAGTGATTTTTGATTTACCTCCAACAGTGAAGCGTAATGTACGAAAGATTGAGAAAATTCGTGTTAGAATTATTAATCTTACTTTTTCGGTCATATTTAATAATATATGTCTACAGGAAAGACTGCTACCAAAATATACTAATATATATATATATATATATATATATATATATATATATATATATATATATATATATATATATATATATATATATATATATATATATATATATATATAAATGATAATTATTCTACATTGTTAAATAACATTAATAAATGAATCGGCGTAAATAATAATAATAATAATAATAATACTGTACTGTAATAATAAATGCTCAGAAGAAATGGAATCTAGGAATGAACCAGGAACGGCTTCTCCTGATGTTCTCACTGATACATCACGGTAATGTGATGTCTTTGTACATGTGAAGAGATGGTTTGGAGGTAGACCTACTACACCATAGTCAGACTGCATGTATACAATGCTTGAAGCCTTGAGTAGGCATCAGTGGAAGCCTCAAGAACCCTAGGGGAGCCAGTTGAATCCCAGATAGCATTGCTTTTGAGCATGTCATGGCTGAGTTGTTTATTGTGTAGGCTTTGGAGTACCCAGTGTGCAGGTTCGAATCATCATCATTGCTTTTACTGATTTTCTTAATAATATTAACCCTAATGCCTGGAATTGCTGCTTCCTGATATTTGGTGTCTCGTGGAGTGCCACGCTGCATCAAAAAGATGCAGTAACAATAAGTGGATCGACTGGGAAAAAATAAATATTGACCTTGCAAACACTCAATGGGAGACTTTCTTAAGCGACAAAACTCCCACACAGTGAATACTCAACTGACAACTGAAGCAACTCTTTAACTGAAGGGAGATGTCTGCACGTGCTTGAAGCACGTGCCTGTGCGGAGGGTCAGAAAGAGGACCACTCTAGAAAGAGAACGCAGACGACTGTACAGGAGAAGGAATAAATCACGGATATGTTTAAACAGACACGACTTTCACAACAAAGAACGATGAATCTAAACAGGAAGACACAACTAAACGCCTGGGGCGACCCCAACAAACAACAAACCCAATTCCCAGGGTTGCAGGCTCAGTCAGTCGCCCAAGGAGAACACTAAGACAACCAACACTTTGCTGACCCCACGGTTAAACCAGGGCAAACCCAGAACCAGCCACAACAGGCCTCAACATCTAACCCCTTCTCAACAAACCCCGATCCTAAACCCAGCTTAGGTGCAGAACTCCTAGCATCTGCCCAAATCGTATTTCCAAAGAACCCGGTGAAGCTCCTGGGTTTCTGGATCTCACTGAGGAAGGGCAATGTCCACACGTCCGAGGAATCGCTCGCCCATCTGTATACCAACAGCACAACAGCCGCCGACCAGGCCCAAGCACAACCCAAAAAAAAACTCCCAAGTACTCTCCGCCCCCGGCCACAGCCAACGCCCAAGAGTCACCAACCTCCCAGAATCACCCCGGCCCCTCCACCCCGGAAACATGGCAGACACCCAGGTCCAGCATTTCTACAGTAGACCCAACAAACAATATTATACTCAGAGCTCTCATACACGCCCTTGCCATAAGAAACCCTGGACGAATGCAGCGCCCCACACCCCGCAGGTTTGCACACCGCTGTTCCACACACCGCGGTTCCAAGAGGCTCAGGGCCAACACCCGTAGCCAAAGCTCATTCCCCGAGGACAGAGTAAGGGCAGGCAACCACCCTAATATCCCATCTGGGAGTGACTCTAGCACTACAGATGTGAATGTCGAGGACAGTAGCAGCAACGAAGACCCCTCAATTGCACGCCAACGTGCGGAAAACCTCATCCAACTCTCTGCCGGAGCCGGAAACATGATCCCTGGCCCAAAAGACCTTTCCTCCACCTTCACACACATCAGAAGCCAAACAGAAGCTAACAACACTGGAATCGAGCCACACAAACACATACTGAGCATAACCAATAATGGGGATCACAATCCTTCAAGTGAATATCAGACATTACTTCAACAACAAATACCTCCTCACCCTGGAGGTAGCCAGACTTAACCCAGATATTATCTTACTCAATGAAACAGCGGCCAGACAGGACCAGCACATTTCTCTGTGGGGATAATCCACTAGGGAAATCAATAGGGGGATGCACAGCGGGGTGGCAATCCTAGTAAGGAGAGGGCTTTTCTACCGCCCCATCCTCATAGAAGATGACCACTTCCTTGCAATAGAATTCGCCACCTCACACGGCCCCCCTAATCGTCTGTACCGCATATCTACCACCTAGACTCGTATACCTTCCCTCTATCCCACTCAACAGGCTACTCGACAGGAACCTCCTAACTATAATTGCAGGAGACCTGAATGCCCACCACCAGGCCTTATTCAACTTTCCTGCCAGAGCAGACCTCAAGGGCAGACAGCTATCCAATTTAATGCAAAACAGGGACCTCTTCTTCCAAGGCCTCCACTTTAAGACGTTCTTTGCGAGCAGCCAGAGCGGCACCCCTGACATAGTGCTGACCAACAGAGACTGTGACCTGTTCCACTGCAGAGTGATCAGAACGCGGGGTCGGACCACATCCCTGTGGTCCCTCACCCTCCAAGCTACACCATACCGGTTTGAGATATATACAAGAGTTACGTTTGTGGAACCTCCCAGGGCCAGGCTAGAAATCATGGGAGCCCGGGACTATGACACCTTCCTCACTGATGACCTCATCATTGAGTTCGACAACCTCCCCACACAAACAACACACCAAGCAGTAAACACCATCCACAACCGCATCCAGCTCGCAACTGAGGCCACCTGTGAAAGATCCACCACAAGGACTTACCACCAATATAAACCGACCCGAGAAATCAGAGGTAAAATGAATGAGTACCAACGAGCCTGCCAAAGCCACTACACAATTGGCCAGCCGCCAGCGTTGGCCCTACAAACATTCAGCAGGGAAACCATAGAGCCTTCTGGCATAAGATCAGACAGCTCTTGGGATCGGTTAACTCTAGTCTCACCCACCTTGTGCACACATTCCTAGATGAAGATGACTAGGAACAACAGGAAAAAATAGAAGACCCACAAGAACAGGCTGATCTCATGGGCGCAGTATGGAAAAAGACACTCACGCTTTCAAACAGCAGAGCCTTCAGGAACATTCACTTCAACCGTGTCAACCAATGGAGCACAGAAAACGCCGCCTCCCTACTCAGCACCCCCTCGATTGACCTGACAACCCTCCAAGACGACCACCCTCTAACAAGAACCATAACAATGGTAGAGATGAGAGGAGTCATTAAAAGCATCCGAGTGAAGGCCCCAGGACCATCGGGGACCAAAACAAAGCAGATCAAATTCCTACAAGGCAATCTTCTGCAATCCCTACTCAACTCATTCAACGCCATGCTGGCATCAGGCCCCATTCCCGGAGCTTTCAAATCGGCCAAGATGATTTTTATTCCCACACCCAAGAAAGACCCCCACCAACCTGGCAACTACCGTCCAATCTCCCTCTTAGACACAATAGGCAAGTGCTTTGAAAAAATCATGTCCAACCGACTCAACTGCTACATGGAGTACAACAACCTCTTCACAGGAAAACAGTTTGGCTTTCGAGCATAAAGGTTAACCCAGCAGGCAATAAACATCATCTAAGATGCGGTAAGCTCAGTTCACCAGCAAAAACAGGTAGCTCTGATTGCGACGAGGGACGTACACAAGGCCTTCGACAGCCTGTGGCACGATGGTCTGGTGTACAAATTAGCTGACTTACCAGCCCAGAACTGGACCTTCCTCAGGCTGATAAGGAATTTCCAAAAGAACAGACATCTCCCAGCTGCAATGGGAAAGCGGCAGCAGCCTTCACCCCAACAGCTGGCGTGCCCCAAGGGTCGTGCCTGTGCCCGGTCCTCTTCAACATTTGTGTAAATGACCTGCCCCAACCAGAGTACAGGGTCACCATTATCGTTCAATTTGCGGACGACGTAACACATGTAATAACATCTAACCGAAGCAGCCAAACATGCGACTGTAACATGTAAGACGAACGTAGAACTAGCCAGGACTGCTAACTGGGAAAGAAAGTGGAGGATCACCACTAACCCAGACAAGATCCAAATAAGCACTATCGGATGTATGGCCTTCTCAGTCGAAGATGTAGGGGAATAAGGATCAGGGGTGAACCCATAGCCATCTCAAACTCCAAAACTCCAATACTACAATGCTTCGTTACAACTTCAACAGGCTACTCAACTCCACCCAATACGTCTCCCAGGAGACAGCGATGGCTAGGGGTTCCCTGTCGAGGCTCTTCCGCTTCAGACAAGCCCCACCCCACATCAAGCTCCACCTGTACAGAATGATAATAATGCCTACCCATACGTCCCCCTGAACCTTACCAACAAAACCAACATGCTGAAGATCCAACGGGTACAAAATAAAGCACTTCGCTTTGCGGCGGGCCTGTCGCTGGTGGACAGGGTAATAACTGACCAAATCCATGAGACTCAAAACATAATGCCAATGAACTCCAGGCTCAGCTACCTGGCTAGAAGGCAGCTGTACCGCATGAGGCACATGTATGTCCCAGAACCCAAAGAACCCCACGAAGCAGTAAACACCACCAGTGACTACGAGATCCATGAACCACCACAGAGAACCACAAGAATCACTCTACAACAAAAAGTGATCAGACTCATCCATGATCAGACCTTCCCAAGACCTTACATACTAAGTGGTCTGCTAGATGACACAGATGAGTGGCCCATCCCGGACCCGATGTATACCTAATAAAGAATAAAGAAAAAATACATAAATAAATAAATATAAAAATATGTAAATAAATAAATATAAAAATAAGTAAATAAATAAATAAACTAAATAAACAAATAAATAAATAAACTAAATAAATAAATAAATAAAAATAAAATTAAAATAAATAAACAACAAAAAACTATTTTTGTGCTGCCAGAAGAGCAACCACCCTGATGTTGCTAAGATTAATCTCCTGCAGCCTACTCCATCGGCTCTAGGACTTCCAAACACCAACTAAGACACAAACACTAGCCACCCATCCAATGTACTGACAACCTAACATACCACATACCCAAACAAATGACACACACACACACATGCCAATCCACGGTGAACAGGCCACCGAACTTTCAAACCTCCTCTCTCTCTACACCCGTATCCTCTTCCTGAATTTCACCTCCCCATCCTTTCCAAACCCTTTGGACATCAAAGCTTAAAAAACAGGAAGATCGAAGAAATAAAGCAGACACTGAAGTGATCATACGAGTCTGAGGAATTAAAACAGAAAGCTATACACGAGATAATAAAAATACAAAATATTTTTCACATGCAAACTCATAAACATCCACCAGTATTGGACCTTTACTTACAACTGATGGTTTGTACACAGAGGATAACAACGAAATTAGTGAAACTTTAGAAGAACAGTATGAGGCTATGTTTAGCGCTCCAATAAACAACATGAAAGTGAGGCTATATTTAGCACTCCAATGAACAACATGAAAGTGAAGCTATGTTTAGCACTCCAATAAACAACATGAAAGTGGAAGATTAGGACAACTTCTTTATGAATGTCAGCCAAACCCCAGAAAATATAGCTGATATTAACACATACACATAAGTCTTTGAAAGAGAAATTAACAGCATGCCCATGCACTCAGCACTTGGTCCTGACTCGTGGAATTCAATATTCCTAAAGAAATGTAAAGTACCAGTAGTGCGAGCGCTCAATGCAATATGGAGAAAGAGCCTGGATACAGGGGAGATACCAGCAGCACTTAAATCAGCAGATATAGCTCCTCTCTGCACAAGGACTTCTGCAAAGCTTTGCCAAAAAATTATAGACCAGTTGCACTAACATCACACGTAATAAAAGTTTTTGAAAGAGTGATCAGGAATCAAATTTCCAGTTTTATGAAAACAATGAACTTCACAACAAAGGACAACACTAATTTAGAGCGGGAAGTTCCTGTCTGTCACAATTACTCAACCACTGTGACATAATCACAGAAACATTGGAAATAAAACCAAATGCAGATGCATACACAGACTTTGCAAAGACATTCAACAAATGCGACCATGGAGTAATAGCCCATAAAATGAGACCAATAGGAATAACGGGTAAAGTCGGGCGTTGGATTTTCAACTTTCTGTCAAACAGAATGCAAAGAGCAACAGCCAATCATATAAGATCAAGTTCAAGTGCAATGAAAAGCTCTGTACCCCAGAGCACAGTCCTTGCACCACTGCTATTTTCATTCTTATCTCGGATATAAACAAAAATACTAGTCACAGTTTCGTGTCATCCTTTGCAGATGATACCAAAATCAGCATGAAAATTTCTGTAAAGACACTGAAAACTGACAAGCTGATATAAATTAAGTCTCAGATTTGACAATGGAAATAACATGATGTTTAATGGTGATAAGTTCCAGGTACTGAAGTATGGTGGAAACGAGGACCTTAAATGAAACACAGGGTACTGGACACAATCATACTTTTTTGAGAAGGAAAGCACCATGTAAAAGATCTGGGAATTAAGATGTCTGACGACCTGACATTTAGTGAACATAACCGAGCAATTATAGCGAAGGCCAGGAAAATGATAGGATGGATTATGAGAACGTTCAAATCCAGAGATCCCAGAGCAATGCTAATATTACTTAAATCACTGGTGCTGTCTTTAGTACTACTCAGTACTTGACTCTCCTTTCAGAGCACGAGAGTTCTAATTCCTAAATCCCTCCGAATTAGAAGGAATACAAAGAACATTTGCGACACGCATGACACGATAAAATATCTAAATTATTAGGACTGTCTCAAAGCTCTTAAAATGTACTCTCTAGAAAGGATACGAGAAAGGTATCAAATTTTATCTACTTGAAAGTAAGTAAATAATTATCAAAAGGCGGCACCAAACTGGGAAGGCTATGTAGCACCATCAAATGTGTGGAATAATCAGAGGGCGCTAAATATCACCAAGGATACCAATTCGAGAACAAAAACGCATCAGGCGAACGATATCAAAAGTATCCGAGTCACCAAGAATTCTATTGAGGGACAGGTGACCGTGAGAAGTGGTCGGAAAGCAAGACACACGCTCGTCCTGGAAGTCAGGATATTCAAGAAAGACATGCACGACCGTAAGAGGGACAATGCAATTAGGACAATAAGGAGCAGGGCGACACTCCATCAAGTGACCATGGGTTAAGCGAGTATGGCCAATACACAACCTCGCCAGAGCTGTTTCCCATCGCCGGTTATGGTGGTAAGAGGACGGCCACGAGGAAACACAACATTTAAGAGTACGTAGTTTGTTACCAGTAACAGACGACCAAGAAGCCTGCCAACGTTTAAGGATGGAGGATTGGATAACCGGGTAAAAGTCGGAATATGGAATACCTTTACGAGAGCTGGGACAAGAGTGGACAGCTTCCATGGTGGCAGCATCCGTACACTCTTTTAAAGACAAACGAATATGGCTGGGAAGCCAACAAAGCTCAACCGACTAAAATTTACTGTGAACAAGAAACAGCCAGTGCTGGATCTCGACAACTACTGGATGAACTAGATTAAAGGACCTGAGAGCCATGAGGGCACTACGAGAGTCAACAACAACTACAAAGGAAGACCGACAACGAGAAAGCAGGAGACGAAGAGTATAGAGAAAAGGATAAAGCTCCGCTGTGAAGATGCTAGTCTCCGGAGGTAAGCGACACATATAAGTGCGATCAGGAAAAACAACAGAGTAGTCAACACCGTCCGCAGACTTACACCCATTGGTGACGACAGAAAAAGAGCGAGAGTGAGAAGAAAAGTGCTCAAGGAAAAGGCGTTTTAGAAATGTAGGAGGGGTAAAAGCATTAGTGATGAGGGTCAAGGATGTACAAAACCGCGGAAGGGGGACTCTCCACGGGGAAGAAGAAGGAACAACACAAGGAGAAACACTAGAAATATGAACGAAAAGAGAAGCCTGTAAGCGAGATAACCGGACAGAAAGAGCGAGGTGGTGAAGAGAAACAGGACCCGCAGGAGGGGTAAAAGTTAAAGCACGACAGAGGCAAGAGGAAGGATGTTGTAAGGACCGTGCAAGATAGCGAAGACAGTAGCGATCACGGCGGCCTGGAGAGACAGGAAGCCAGTGTCAACATACAAACTAAGGATGGGAGTCGAACGAAAGGCACCAGAACTGAGGCGCAATCCAGTATGGTGCAAAGCATCAGGACAGCGAAGAGTAGAAGGAGAAGCAGACGAGTAAGCAGGGCAACCATAATTGAGCTTAGACAGGACGAGAGAGGAATGTAAAGCAAGGAGTGCGCGCCTATCCGCTCCCCATGAAGTATGGGACAATACCCGAAGGAGGGTAAGGGCCTTAGAGCACTCAACATGGAGGTAAGAGATATGGGGAGACCAAGACATAGTAGTGTTAAGGAATAACCCCAAAAGCTTCGCGGAATCTTTGTACTCAAGGGGATGACCATAAAGTGACAAAGAGGGACGAAGAACGACCCGTTTCCGAGTAAAAGTCATGACACAAGTCTTAGAAGTAGAGAACTTGAAGCCATTGATCGGTGGCCCAAGACGACACGGCATCAATCGCAAGTTGAAGCCGGCGCTGAAGGAGAGGCGAATCATCACCCTGACAGCAAAGGGTAAGATCATCGACATAGAGAGCAGAGAAGACACCTGAAGGAAGAGAGGAAAGAAGACCATTGAGGGCAACCAGAAAAAGAGTAGTGCTCAGAACACTATCCTGGGGCACACCTTCGTATTGCTGAAAAGATGCAGAGAGAGCGGTACCAAGTCGCACCCGAAAGGAAGGACGAGAGAGGAAGCTGCGGAGAAAGAGAGGGAGATGACCACGAAGGCCAAAAGAATGAAGTTGGGGTAGAATATGATATCGCCAAGTGGTGTCGTAAGCCTTTTCCAGGTCAAAAAGGACGGCAACAACGGAGGTCTTCGCAGCAAAAGCAGTACGAATATAGACCTCCAAGTTCACCAGGACATCTGTTGTGCTGCGGCACTTGTGGAAACCAAATTGAGAAGGGGAGGGGAGGTGATGGTGTTCCAGGAACCACATCAAACGAACGTTAACCATACGTTCAAAGAGTTTGCAGACACAACTTGTGAGGGCAATAGGGCGAAAGTCCGTAGGGGAAGTTCCCAGAGACCCTGGTTTGCGAACAGGGAGGACAACGGCATCGAGCCAGTCCTCAGGGACTGACGACGACTCCCAGATCCGATTATACAGACTTAGTAAATACTGAGACGTGCATGGAGGGAGATGGTGAAGCATCTCATAATGAATACCATTGGAGCCCGCCGCCGTAGATCCGCAGAGGGCCAGGGCAGAATGAAGTTCAGAGAGAGAGAGAGAAGGGATCGTTATAGGGAAGCTGAAGATGAGTGCAGAAATCTAAAGGACGAGACTCAAGGACAGGTTTACGAAGAAGGAAAGATTGGGGAAGATGAAGACCAGAGCTAACAGAAGAAAAGTAGGAACCCAGTTCGGTAGCGACCTGCAACGGGTCCGCCACAAGAGAACCATGGAGGTGAAGGACCGGTGAAACATCGGGAACGAACTTACCCGCTATCCTACGGATACGCTTCCAAATCTGTGGCAGAGTAGTTTCGGACGAAATGGTGGAAACATAAGATGCCCAACATTAACGTTTAGCCATACGGATGGCCCTATGGGCCACAGCACTCGCTTTCCGAAAGAAAAGAAAAGAATCGGCCGTCTACCGACGGCGGTGCCTCTTCCAGGCTGCACGCTTACAGCGGACAGCCCGAGCACAGTCTGCATTCCACCAGGGAGCGCATTTCCGTGGACCCCGGGAGGAAGAGCGAGGAATAGAGCGGAGGGCAGCGTCGAAGACAGTGTCATGAAAAAGGAGGAGAGGAGGAGGGAGAGGCAGAAGGGAGAGGTCAGAGAGAGCAGCACTGAGGGTAAATAGGTTCCAGTCCGCTTTAGCAAACTGCCACCTAGGGAAGGAGAGGGAAGGGCGAAAAGAGAAAAAGGAAACAAGGATGGGGAAATGGTCACTGCCACGGAGGTCATCAAGAACCTGCCACGTGAAATATAAGTAAAGAGAAGAAGAGCAAAGAGAAAGATCAAGACAGGAAAGGGTGCGAGTCCGAGAGTCCAAATGAGTGGGATCATCAGAATTCAGAAGAGACAGAGAAGAAGAGAGGATAAACGGCTCAAGAAGGCGACCTCGGATATTCGTCAGAACATCACCCCAAAGAGAATGACGACAATTAAAATCACCCAGCAGGAGCACAGGCTCCGGCAAGGAGTCCAGTAGGTGTTTCAGATCAGGAAGAGAAAGCGGGACGCTCGGGGGGAGATAAATGGAACAAACTGTGTACCTTTTCCCCACAAAGATAGGAGCAGCAGAACAATGGAGAGGCGAAGGAAAAAGTAAGGGGGCAAAGGGAACATCAGAGCGAATCAAGAGAGCAGAAGAATTAGGAGCCCCAGCAACAGCTGGGGGGGGGGGAGGAGAGAAAGGAATAGCCACGAAAACGACCAAAACGAGCACCAAGCATCGGCTCCTGGAGACAGACACAAAGGGGCGAAAACCGCGAAATCAGATATTGGAGTTCGAGGAAATTGGCGTAATAACCTTGAACGTTCCATTGAAGAATAGACATCGACGAGAAGAGAGAGGACGACAACAGAGAACAAGGAACAAACAAAGGCGAAAGAGCAACATAGCACGTTAAAGAATATCAGGGTCAGCAAAGTCAGGGTTAGGGGGCAATGGGTAAACTGAGCAAAGATGGAGGGAAGGAAGCGGGAGAACAGACCAGAGGTGGCTGGGCGGGGTCCAGAGGAGGAGGAAGAGGAGGAGACAACGGAGAGCAGTAGTCAAGGACAGCAGCAGGAAGAGGGGGACTAGAAAGAGGGGAGCGCACCTCAGCAAGGGCAGCAACCGAGAGGGAAGCGGGGGCCAAAGAAACCTCCATAGCAGTAACAGGGGGCGCAACCACTGAAATGGGAAGGGTAGGAGCAATAGAGGCAGTAGTAGGGGCCGAGGAAGAAAGCGAAGCCTTCATACCCGCTGGGGAGGAGGAAGGAGAGGAGCCAAGCTTACGCTTCTTACTTAAAGAGATCGGTGTCCCAGCAACTACGTACTGGGCAACGGATTCCAGCGTCTCAACAGGAAATGCTGAACGAGAGCACACACGACGGCCGTTAGGAGAGCGATGAACATCAGCCTGCACCAACAGGCGGCGGGGAGAGTAAATAGATGAAGGAGAAGGATGGGAAGGAGGATCGGAGGGAGACGAGGAAGAAGACGCAGGAGACATGACAGACCGGGTAGAAAGAAGGGGAACCCCAGACAGAGGACCAGGAGGGGGACCCTTCGGGACAGAACTCATGGAACAGAGGAGGCAGTGGGCGTATCAGGGGTCCATAGCCCGGAAACGGTTGTGAGTCTGAGGAAGATGGGAAGGACGAGGAGAGGAAGAGCGCAACATACGAGCATAAGAGACGTTAGCACAAGGCGGGAGCCGGCGAATCTGGCTCCTCACCTCAGGAAAAGATAAACGCTCCCGGTGCCTCAAGTTGTGAGGGAATCTAGATTCCCTCAGCTAGTTTTCCTAGTTTCTAGATTAGGCTTGTTGCTCTAGGGACTCTAGAAACTGAAGCTTTCAAACTAACATATACTTGTGGGGTGTTGAATGAAAGCTTATGTTAAGGACTGTAGTTTGGGACTGGCTAGAGGTCTGTGATTGCTCTGTAGCGAGAATTACAGAAATTTTCCTGTTTCTGTGAAATAGGATGAGAGGTGAGTGAAGTGGTATGTGAGGTACTTGACTCTCAAACCGTTAGAGGTGGGGGGAAAGTGGGGTGACCGTTGCCCCCCCCCCCCACCATGTGAGACATTGCGCCTCTGTCTTTAGGCCTCCCCCTCCTTGTGACGTCACGGGACGCCTGAGGGTGAGTGAGGCCTGTGATTAGGTTAGGCACCTCTGCTCCGAGCTGTGTTTTGGCGTGAACAGCTGTTATTGGAGGCGGCACCATGGTGGTGTGCCGGCTTCCTGCTGATTGGTCAAGACAAAGTAGGGGGGGGGGAGATATGGGCATTTTGAGTTTCCCTAGCCCGCGAAATCGTCAGTTTGAGCTGGGTAGCAGGTGGAGGAGGACGTAGCTGGGTGGAGGTGGGAGTCTCCCATCTCCACCCCCGTTAATCGCGGACGTTACCATGTTCTCCAGCAGGGATGGCACTCCTGCTATCCCGGGTTGTGTCTAGGCCCAATTTTCGTGAAATTTGGGGCCGATGAGGTACGGAAGGACCAGTAAAATAGCCTCAGAGACAGTGGGCACCCATGAGGCAGCTGGCAGAGCCTCATGGTGTAACAGGTGGTTCGAATAACCTGTCTAGTGTTGATGGACAATTGGAGGAATCAGGGCAGTGTAATTGTGGTGAGATTACAGGCCCCTGTTGGACTTTGTATTCCACCTTGTTGGGTCTGCCTTGTGGTGACGCCGCCGGCCATTGTCACCCGAGTGTACGAGCGAGCATGCTGAGGATGGGGTGTAAAGTGATCTCCCCAAACTCGTGTGTATGCTAGTGGGCGCCAACCAGCCAGTCGGGGGCCACCCAAGGCCGCCCGCCGCCGCCCACCTTGGCTAGCCGCCCGGGAGGGTGGGGGGGGAGCCCGCCCACCCAGGTTCCCCTGCGCGGCCAAACCCCCACCCCACCCCCACCCCCGTGCACCAGCTCAGCCGGGTGGGGTGCTATGACGTCATGCGCTACCCGTGGCCACCCTTTTAGGGCCACGTGGTTAGGCCACCTTCCCTGGACATTCTAGGGCCACACCTAGCACGAGGAGCGAGCTAGGTGTTTACAGCCAGAGAGGTAGTGACCAGGAAAAGGATTTTGGAAAAGTGAGTACAATAAAAGTGTTACAAGTGAGGGTAGCAGCTGTGTGACAGCTGTCAGTGGCACGTCCAGGTGACTGGTAGGGCGGTACCTGGAGATGGATGTTGTACATGGGACCACACTGTAGTATCATAATGTATATAAGTGTGTAGACTGACTCGAGTATGTAACCGGTCAGTGTAGAGATTTACCATATAAATGATCCAGTTGTCGATTCTATATAATCGGTCAAACTGGATTAGTGCGATGGAGTACCAGCATGAATAATTATAATCATTATGTTGCAGGGATGTCAGTGGGGGCCCTGAGGTCTGTGTAGTTAGAGTTACATTTACCTGATGATATAATTTTAATTGATTATGTGAATGCCATTTCTGTATGTACATTTGCATGTTTTATGTATTGTGTTGTGTGGGTGAGTCAGTAGTTGTGATTGCTGACTGATTGCCTAATGATGTCATTAGCATGTGGGGTATGCTGACGGCATCATTATGTTGCAGGTTTGTGCAGTGTTGTTATCAGTTTATATGATATTGCTGCCCTGGGAGCTGTGTTGAGGGTTTAAGAGACCTCTAGGATTATTCTGGGGAATTCACAGTACTTAATGAGAGCAGGCAGTTGTTTGGTTAATTGCCTTGCTAAGGTAAGTGTGTGCTCACAGTAGTCCTTTGCAACGGTTGCAAGATAAGGGGGGCAGTAATATTGGTATACTCTTGTTGTTGCACAACTGTGTGTCATTATTGTGTGGGCACAGTAATTAACGAGTTGCAGTAGCCGCAACCGTATGTGGGCAGTGCGTTTCTGTTGTTGCATGCCATTGTAGTGTGACCTATGTAACACTGGGGTTACTTTGTTTCTTTAAGTTGTGTTGAGGACTTAAGGATTCAGTGAGTTAATTAGTAAGGGGTAATTAACTGGATAAGGGGTGCACACTTAGTAGTGAGATACGTCTCGGGAGCAATTAATTGTCCGTGTGACAACTAATTGACCACTCTAGCTAATTATGTAATTAGCCTTCTCATCATGAATTCACGTAGTGGGAGAGGATCTGTCAGAGTCTGTCAGTATTTGTGTTAACGGAATTTGCTCGGGACTAATTACCTTTCGGGGCTATAGCAATTAGTGGTTCATGATAATTAGTGGAGTAATTAACGTCTGGAGTCTGGAGGGCTCAGATGACTCGGTAAGTAAGTAAGTAATTATCAAAAGAAGGCACCAAACCGGGAAGGCTATGTAGCACCATCGAATACGCAAAATAAGCAGAGGGCGCTAAATATCACCAAGGATGCCAATACGAGAACAAAAACGCATAAGGCGAACGATATCAAAAGTATCCGAGTCACCAAGAATTCTATCGAGGGACAGGTAACCGCGAGGGGCGGTCGGAAAGCAAGACACACGCTCGTCCTGGAAGTCAGGACATTCAAGAAGGACATGCACGACCGTAAGAGGGACAATGCAACTAGGACAATAAGGAGCAGGGCGGCGCTCCATCAAGTGACCATGGGTTAAGCGAGTATGGCCAATACGCAACCTCGCCAGAGCTGTTTCCCACCGCCGGTTACGGTGGAAGGAGGACGGCCACGAGGAAACACAACATTTAAGAGTACGTAGCTTGTTACCAGTAACAGACAACCAAGAAGCCTGCCAACGGGTAAGAACTGAGGAATGGATAACCGGGTAAAAGTCGGAATACGGAATGCCTTTGCGAGAGATGGGACAAGAGCGGACAGCGTCCTTGGCAGCAGCATCCGCACGCTCATTTAAAGACACACCAATATGGCTGGGAACCCAACAAAACTCAATCGACTTAAATTTACCGTGAACGAGAAACAGCCAATGCTGGATCTCGACAACTACTGGATGAACCGGATTAAAGGACCCGAGAGCCATGAGGGCACTACGAGAGTCAACAACAACCACAAAGGAAGACTGACAACGAGAAAGCAGGAGACGAAGAGCATAGAGAATAGCATAAAGTTCCGCTGTAAAGATGCTAGTCTCCGGAGGCAAGCGACACATATAAGTGCGATCAGGAAAAACAACAGAGTAGCCAACACCGTCCGCTGACTTAGACCCATCGGTGAAGACAGAAACGGAGCGGGAGTGAGAAGAAAAGTGCTCGAGGAAAAGGCGTTTTAGAACCGTAGGAGGGGTAAAAGCTTTAGTGATACGGGTCAAGGATGTACAAAACCGCGGAAGAGGGACCCTCCACGGGGGCAAAGAAGGAACAACACGAGGAGAAACATCAGAAATACGAACGGAAAGAGAATCCTGTAGGCGAGATAACCGGACAGAAAGAGGGAGGTGGTGAAGAGGAACAGGAACCGCAGGAGGGGTAAAAGTTAAAGCACGACAGAGGCGAGAGGAAGGATGTTGCAAGGACCGCGCAAGATAGCGAAGACAGTAGCGATCACGGCGGTCCTGGAGAGACAGGAAGCCAGTGTCAACATACAAGCTAAGGACGGGAGTCGAACGAAAGGCACCAGAACTGAGGCGCAACCCAGTATGGTGCAAAGCATCAAGACGGCGAAGAGTAGAAGGAGAAGCAGACGAGTAAGCAGGGCAACTATAATCGAGCTTAGACAGGACGAGAGAGGAATGTAAAGCAAGGAGAGTGCGCCTATCTGCCCCCCAAGAAGTATGGGACAAGACCCGAAGGAGGGTAAGGGCCTTAGAGCACTCAACACGGAGGTAAGAGATATGGGGAGACCAAGACAAACGAGTGTCAAGGAATAACCCCAAAAGCTTCGCGGAATCTTTGTATTCAAGGGGATGACCATAAAGTTACAAAGAGGGACGAAGAACAACCCGTTTCCGCGTAAAAGTCATGGCACAAGTCTTAGAAGTAGAGAACTTGAAGCCATGACCTGTGGCCCAAGACGACACGGCATCAATTGCAAGTTGAAGCCGGCGCTGAAGGAGAGGCGAATCATCACCCTGACAACAAAGGGTAAGATCATCGACATAGAGAGCGGAGAAGACACCAGAAGGAAGAGAGGAAAGAAGACCATTGAGGGCAACCAGAAAAAGAGTAGTGCTCAGAACACTACCCTGGGGCACACCTTCGTATTGCTGAAAAGAGGGAGAGAGAGCGGTACCAAGGCGCACCCGAAAGGAACGACGAGAGAGGAAGCTGCGGAGAAAGAGAGGGAGATGACCACGAAGGCCAACAGAATGAAGTTGAGATAGGATATGATAACGCCAAGTGGTGTCGTAAGCCTTTTCTAGGTCAAAAAGGACGGCAACAACGGAGGTCTTCGCAGCAAAAGCAGTACGAATATAGACCTCCAAGTTCACCAGGACATCTGTCGTGCTGCGGCACTTGCGGAAACCAAATTGAGAAGGGGAGAGGAGGTGATGGTGTTCCAGGAACCACATCAGACGAACGTTAACCATACGTTCAAAGAGTTTGCAGACACAACTTGTGAGAGCAATAGGGCGAAAGTCCTTAGGGGAAGTACCCAGAGACCCCGGTTTGCGAACAGGGAGGACAACGGCATCGAGCCAGTCCTCAGGGACTGACGACGACTCCCAGATCCGATTATACAGACTCAGTAAATACTGAGACGTGCTCGGAGGGAGATGGCGAAGCATCTCATAATGAATACCATCGGAGCCCGCCGCCGTAGAACCGCAGAGGGCCAGGGCAGACCGAAGTTCAGAGAGAGAGAAGGGATCATTATAGGGAAGCTGAAGATGGGTGCAGAAATCTAAAGGACGAGACTCAAGGACAGGTTTACGAAGAAGGAAAGATTGGGGAAGATGAAGACCAGAGCTAACAGAAGAAAAGTGGGAACCCAGTTCGGAAGCGACCTGCAACGGGTCCGCCACAAGAGTATCATGGAGGTGAAGGACCGGTGAAACATCGGGAACGAACTTACCCGCTATCTTGCGGATACGCTTCCAGATCTGGGCCAGAGGGGTTTCGGACGTAATTGTTGAGACATAAGATGCCCAACATTCACGTTTAGCCGTACGGATGGTCCTACGGGCCACCGCACTCGCTTTCCGAAAGAAAAGAAAAGAATCGGTCGTCTGCCTACGGCGGTGCTTCTTCCAGGCTGCACGCTTACAGCGGACAGCCCGAGCACAGTCCGCATTCCACCAGGGAACGCACTTCCGTGGACCCCGAGAGGAAGAGCGAGGAATAGAGCGGAGGGCAGCGTCGAAGACAGTGTCATGAAAAAGGAGGAGAGCGCGAGACAGGGGCAGAAGGGAGAGGTCAGAGAGAGTAGCACTGAGGGAAAATAGGGTCCAGTCCGCCTTAGCAAACTGCCACCTAGGGAAAGAGAGGGAAGGGCGAAAAGAGAAAAAGGAAACAAGGATGGGGAAATGATCACTCCCATGGAGGTCATCAAGAACCTGCCACGTGAAATCTAAGTAAAGAGAAGAAGAGCAGAGAGAAAGATCAAGACAAGAAAGGGTGCGAGTTCGAGAGTCCAAATGAGTGGGCTCACCAGAATTCAGAAGAGACAGGGAAGAAGAGAGGAGAAACGGCTCAAGGAGGCGACCCCGGGTATTCGTCAGAACGTCACCCCAAAGAGAATGACGACAATTGAAGTCACCCAGCAGGAGCACAGGCTCCGGCAAGGAGTCTAGGAGGTGTTTCAAATCAGGAAGAGAGAGCGGGACACTCGGGGGGAGATAAATGGAACAAACTGTGTACCATTTCCCCACAAAGATACGAGCAGCAGAACAATGGAGAGGCGAAGGAAAAAGTAAAGGAACAAAGGGAACATCAGCCCGAATCAAGAGAGCAGAAGAATTAGAAGCCCCAGCAATGGCTGGGGGGGGGGGGAGAGAAAGGAATAGCCACGAAAACGACCAGGACGAGCAGCAAGCATTGGCTCCTGGAGACAGACACAAAGGGGGCGAAAACCGCGAAACCAGAAGTTGGAGTTCGAGGAAATTGGCGTAATAACCTCGAACGTTCCATTGAAGAATGGACAACGACGAGAAGAGAAAGGACAAAAACAGAGAACAAGGAAGAAACAAAGGCGAAAGACCAACAGAGCACGTTAAAGAATATCAGGGTCGGGATCAGGGTCAGCAAAGTCAGGGTTAGGGGGCATGGGTAAACTGAGCAAAGACGGAGGGAAGGAAACGGGAGAACAGATCAGAGGTGGGCGGGCAGGGTCCGGAGGAGGAGGAGGAGGAAGAGGAGACAACGGAGAGGAGCAGTCAAGGACAGCAGCAGGAAGAGGGGGAGTAGAAAGAGGGGAGCGCACCCCAGCAAGAGCAGCAACCGAAAGGGAAGCAGGGGCCAAAGAAACCTCCATAGCAGGAACAGGGGGCGCAAGCACTGAAACGGGAGGGGAAGGAGCAACAGAGCCAGAAGGAGGAGCTGAGGAAGAAAGCGAAGCCTTCTTACCCGCCGGGGAAGAGGAAGGAGAGGAGCCAGGCTTACGCTTCTGACTTAAAGAGACCGGTGTCCCAGCAACCACGTACCGGGCAACGGATTCCAGTGTCTCAACAGGAGAAGCCGAACGAGAGCACACACGACGGCCGTTAGGAGAGCGATGGACATCCGCCCGCACCGACAGGCGGTGGGGAGAGCCGATAGATGGAGGAAGAGGATGGGAAGGAGGATCGGAGGGGGACGAGGAAGAAGACACAGAAGACACGACAGACCGGGTAGAAGGAAGGGGAACCCCAGACAGAGGACCAGGAGGAGGATCCTTCGGGAGAGAACCCAAAGGGACAGAGGAGGGGGCAGTGGGCGCATCAGGGTCCAAGGCCCGGAAACGGTTGTGAGTCTGAGGAAGGCGGGAAGGACGAGGAGAGGAAGAGCGCAACATGCGAGCATAAGAGATATTAGCATAAGGCGGGAGCCGGCGAACCTGGCGCCTCGCCTCAGGAAAAGATAAACGCTCCCGGTGCTTCAAGTTGAGGACGGCTGCCTCAAGCTTGTAATGGACACACGCACGGGAGAAGGTAGGATGGGCCTCACCGCAGTTGAGGCAACGAGCCTGGGGAGAAGCGCACTCCGACTTAGAGTGACCTTCGCCACCACACAAAGGACAGAGAGAGACAGTCCCGGAGCAGCGGAGGGCACCATGCCGAAACCTCCAGCACTTGTTGCAGAGCCGAGGAGAAGGAATGTACTCCTGGACAGAGCACCTGGCACCAGCAAGAATGACAGAGGGTGGAAGGGTCCTACCATCAAAGGTAATCTTCACAACCCGGAGGGGTTGACGGCGACTACCACGAGGGGGACGAGTAAACGTGTCCACCTGGAGAATAGAATGGCCCTGGGCAGCGAGGATATGTCGAATATCGTCGTGGCAGTCGCGCAGGTCCCGAACACCGGTCGCAACATGGGGCGGGAGCAAAATAGTGCCAACACTGGCATTCAACTGAGCGTTCTTCGAGACCCGAACGGGGGTCTCGCCAAGGCAGGATAAGGCAGCCAAGCGGGAAGCAGCATCCTGAGAAGGAGCAGCAACGACACGTGTACCGAGACGAGTGGGGTTGAAAGTAATGGAGGCATCCACGGAATCAATGAGATGTCGATGGAGGGAGAAATCGTCAGGAGGCGCAGAATCAAGAGGGAGGAGATCAAAATATTTGGCACACGAAGCGGGACCAAACAAGGCTTGATAGGTAGCAGAACTGGAAGGAATCGAGCGAGGGCGGCCGTGACGAGGACGGCGGTGAGAACCCCCAGAGAGAGAGGGGTTAAAAGGCGCAGTAGTTACACCTAGAGAAGGAGCCGCGCCAGGGGACGAGGTAGTCACCACTGGGGGCTTGGGGCTCGACCCAACCACAGAGGAGGGAGGGGAGCCAGAGGAAGGAGTCAGAGAGGCCAAAGGAGGAGCAAGGTTGGGGCCCTATGCAGCGGAGGCTACAGAGCCCGGTCTTCCAATACGGACCGACTCGGGGGCTTGGTCGCCCACCCCACGAGCCTGAGAAGGTAAACCAGAAGAAGCCGAAGCAGGGGTAATCATCTTGACGAAAGAAGAATTCACTCACGAATGTGCCCCCACACCCACCATGGAGCCACAATTAGAGGCAGGACACCCAACAAGAAGCTATCGCCGATCTTGTCGGGGCCTCCTAGGGGTGCGTCGCGAGTATACGCCCCACAAACGCCACCTTAAGAAACCGACAGTCCGTCGAGATCGGGTTCAGTGACGAAGTGGGGATTGACAATAAAAGGTTCCCCTCGCTCTCGACGTCGGGTACTGCAGTTCTACGGGTGCATGAGTATGCCTCCTCAAGCACCCGGGCGTCAAAATAGAAGAAGTCCAAGGGAAGAACCAGAACGAGCAAAAGGTCGGCAGGAAACGGCAAGCAGATAGGAGAAGAGGGGGGGAGAAAAACGAAACAGAAGGAAAAGGAAAAGATGCCCAGCAGAATTGGAGAGGACGGCAGCAGGAGCACAAGGCTAGAAAAGGACAGAGGACTGTCCCAAGGAGCATCACACTCCGGCAGCCGCCCACTAAGCCCCACACGGCGACAACGAGCTGAGCGGGGAGGGGGCAGATGACTCGGTAAAGCGAGGTCATGGAGCTAGCATAAATCGTTCTATTAATCATATCCTGTCTGAGGACAGTGGATTAATTGCACTCATGTTAATTAGGGGTAATTATCTCCTTTCCCGTGAATTCACAGTGTTTGATGAGACCTGCTTAGGCAGTGCGGAGTGAGACGTATTCATGGATGATTAATCTTCGGTGCTGGTGACAGTTAATTAATTGCTCAGAGTTAATTATGGTAATTAACACTCACTAGAAATTTTTTGACACAGACTGTTGAGAAGCTACCAAGTTAGGGTAGGCTTAGTTAACGTAACTCAATGGGGATGTAATTAGTGGTCCGGTTGACCTTAATTGAGAATTACTCACTGAATACTTGCTAGGAGTCAAGTGTGATGTAATATAAGTTTGAGTTATTGTTGACAGAGATGACTTGTATTGAGAGAAACAAGTGTTGATGATTAACGTAGTGTACCATCATGTTGTTGTCTAGTGAGAGACAATTGTTTGTGATTAACGTAGTACTTTGTTGCTGACTGCTGTGATCAGTCAATTAACGTAATTAATCACATAATCAATGTAGTAATTGATTAAGGCAATTTCTTTTGGTTGTCATCTGGTGACGAGAGTAGAGTAATTTAGGGATTTGTGGAGCTGTGTCCCAGAATCCCGCCTTGCCTGACTTTGTTTACTGTTTACAGTGCAACTTCTTGTAGGGAGTTGCAAAGAGTGTTCACACTGGGTTGTGATAGGGGGAGTCACTGTTGGACTACCCGCCTAGTTAAGTGGGTCTCTCCTGTTGGGCGGGAGGACCCTTAAGCTTGTGATTAGAGTAAGCTGTCAGGGAAGCCGTGACACTATTGATTGCATGCTTGTGTCTTCAGTGGGCATCATTGTTCAGTTAGTTCACTTGTCAGCCGGAAGTGTCAGCAGGATGGAGCCTGCTGTCATTTCTCGAGGGGCTGTTGAATAACTGTGTTGCAATTGCCACTGGATGGACAATAACGTAACCATTCGCTGTGGTGTAACTTAGTCTGATATTTTTTTTTTATTTGCAATATTGCATCATCAGTGGGCACACCTGTGTTCAGGTTAGTTCAGTATGCAGCCTCACAGCAAGGGTTGCTATTTAGCTGTGTGTTATCGTGCCACTGGATGGACATTAACGTAACGTAAACTCGGTAATGAAGTAGTTAGTCTCTTGTTATTAATAAATTGTTATGTTATAGAAAACGGTCTTTGATGTCAACCCTTCAACCATATTTTTCCACCCAATGTTTCTGCATTATACGATTAAATGTTGATGTGACCTTGATATGACGGCTGTTCTTGGGAATTCGAATTCCAATTCATAGCACCACATCAAATATAAATATTTGATTGTGAGAACCCGTCGGTTACCCTTTATTAGTTTTAACGTCCTGTTTAACTAGGAGGAGCCAGCGGCCTATTGTGGACAGGTTTTCACCCCTAGTGGTGGAGGCCTGGCGGTTTGCTCCCGCTTTTCCTTTTTCTATTGGACTCATGCTTAACTGCCGTGAGCAGCCTTTAAACTTGCAGTCCACCTCTTAAGGGAGGTAGGCGTAGAAAAAAATCTCACACAAGTTGAGGACGGATGCCTCAAGCTTGTAATGTATACAAGCACGGAAGAAGGTAGGATGGGCCTCACTGCAGTTGAGGCAGCGAGCCTGGGGAGAAGTGCACTCCGACTTAGAGTGACCTTCGCCCCCACACAAAGGACAGAGTGAGTGAGTCCCAGAGCAGCGGAGGGCACCATGCCCAAACTTCCAGCACTTGTTACAAAGCCAAGGTGAAGGAATGTACTCCTGGACAGAGCACCTGGCACAGCAAGAATGACAGAGGATGGATGGGTCTTACCATCAAAGATAATCTTCACAACCCGAAGGGGTTGACGGCGACGACCACGAGGGGGACGAGTAAACGAGTCTACCTGGAGGACAGAATGGCCTTGGACATCAAGGATATGCCGAATATCATCGTGGCAGTCCTGCAGATTCCGAACACCGGATGCAACACGGGGCGGGAGGAGAATAGTGCCAACACTGGCATTCAACAGAGCGTTCTTTGAGACCTGAACAGGGATCTCGCCAAAGCAGGATAAGGCAGCCAAGCGGGAAGCTGCATCCTGAGAAGGAGCAGCAACGACACGTGTACCGAGACGAGTGGGGTTGAAGGTAACAGAGGCATCCACAGAATCAACAAGATGCCGATGGAGGGAGAAATCGTCAGGAGGCGCAGAATCAAGAGGGAGGAGATCAAAGTATTCGGCCCATGAAGCGGGACCAAACAAGGCCTGATACGCATCAGTACGGGAAGAAATTGAGCGAGTGCGGCCGTTGCGCTGATGGCGTTGAGAACCCCCCAGAGAGAGGGGGGGTTAAAAGGTGCAGTAGTCACAACGAGAGACTTGGCCGCACCAGGGAACGAAGTGGTCACCACTGGGGGCTTGAGGCTCGACCCAACCACAGAGGAGGGAGTGGAGTTGGGGGAAGAAGTCAGGATGGTCAAAGGAGGAGCAAGGTCGGGGCCCAACGCAGCGGAGATTTCAGAGTCCGGTCTTCCAATACAGGCTGACTCGGGGGCTTGGTCGCCCACCCCACGAGCCTGAAAGGGTACAACAGAAACATTCATCAACATACAGACGAAGATAGAAATTCATCCACGAATGTGCCCCCATACCCACCATGGAGCCACAATTAGAGGCAGGACACCCAACAGGAAGCTATCGCCGATCATGCCGGGGCCCCCTAGGGGTGCATCGTGAGCATACACCCCTCAAACGCCACCTGAAGAAATTTCAGTCCGTCGAGATTAGGTTCAGCGACGAAAGGGAGATTGACAATAAAAGGTTCCCCTCGCTCGAGACGTTGGGTACTACAGTTCTACGGGTGCAAGAGTATGCCTCCTCACGCACCCGGGCGTCAAAATAGAAGAATTCCAAAGGAATACCCAAAACAAGCAAAAGTCTGGCAGGAAACGACAAGCAGATAGGAGAAGAGGGGGGAGAAAAACGAAACATAAGGAAAAGGAAAAGTGATCCGGCACAATTAGAGAAGACAGCAGCAGGAGTGCAAGGCTACAAAAGGACAAAGGACTGTCCCACAGAGCATCACACTCTGGCAGCCGTCTACTAAGCCCCCTCATGGCGCCAACGGGCCGGATGGGGAGGGGGCCATCTACTTGAAAGATACTGGAGGACCAGATCCCAAATTTGTACAGTAGAATAACTACATATTGGAGTGAAAGATACGGAAGGAAATGCAGAATGAAACCAGCGAGGAGAAGATGTTTCATAGTGTGAGATTTATGCTTATTGGGGAAAGCACTAATATGAGTGACCTCAGTCAGAAAGGACTGTGCTCACAGCACTAAGTGCTCTGCGTTGCAGGTATTACTTTAAAACTGAAATAGGTGGCATAGAGCCGCTACCAGAGTCCAAATCTTTGGCACTATTATCAACTGAGTTGTTGGAACTACCGTAACAACTGTTGATGGCAGTTGTAAGGGTAATTGTAGGGGATCTCACACCAATTGGTGGCTATGAAATTGGTTCGTGTCCAGAAGTATCCAAAACAGCATATAATCAGCTTCAAGTATGTGGCAAAGTTTAATACTGGAAACAAAGTGAAGGTGTTGACGAAAAGACACTTGTCGTTTGGTAACAATAACATTTACTCACAAAAACTTAATAATAACAATACAAGGCAACAAGAGTTTAACATTATGTTAAAGTCCGTAGTGGCACGCTGCAACACTATACAATCAGCCAGTATAGACGAACTCAAGTTCAGACAGTGTGGTGAGCACTCAGACACAAGGAAGAGTACTCAGCAACACTGGCAAACAATTTAAATAACAACAGCAAAGACATGAAAGACAGACCTGTCACATCAACATGTTAATTACATTAAGGCTCATCTCTCCAGATGACAGTCAGGACAATCAATTACGTTACAGTGCTATGACAACCACAAGACAATTGATCAAATCAATTTCAATTAAAACAAGTTTAACACAATTACGTTATTTACTGTCTCGTTACGTCAATTTCTATCTCATGAAATTCAAAAATCAAAAGCAGGGTAATTTACGTTAAAAGGGGATTTTTTTCTCTTTATTTTTAAAACAAAGTAATCACAGCATACAGTAACCATATAAACAGGAAAGCACAGAATATCAAAGAACACGGAATAACAATAACACAAAAGTGAAAAAGAATAACAAAACTCATAAGAACACACACAAACAAAAGCAGCACTACCCAGACGGGGCGCGCCAAAAGCGTCAGTAATGACAAAAGTGCACAAAGAGCACAATAAAACCAAGGGTAAAGTATAAACAAAGAATACACATATATAAAATAACACAAAATAACACACGCACAATGCGCCACACCACACAACAGCAGACAACACACCACAGAATCGAGAACGCAATAACAGAACATGGTATATATAACACTGTAAATACAACATAGTAAGTAAAACACAGGAAAATAAGGGAATACAACAAAGCAATACACAACACAGTACATAGAACAAAGGAAACAGAACACATTAGCATTGCATAGTAAAATATAAAAAAAAATAACAAAATCGGTATAGTACAAACCAACATAGTAACATAAAATATAGTAAATAGGACACAGATAATAGAACAAATGGCAAATTAACAAACACGCAAACAAACAACACATGCCACCTATACTGGGCATGCCAATAGGAAACATAATGGAAAGCACATAAAAAGGCAGCAAGACAATGACAATGAACACAAGCATACAAGAACATACAACAACAGTACACACACGAGACAAACACAGCCACGCAGCACACAAACCCGACCCCCACAGACAGAGGACGGCCAGCCACCAAGCAGAGAAAACACCCACGCACCGGACACATCATGAGAGATACAGACATGCCACACAACACTACAGCACACCCATACCCACCCACAAACACATACAAATACCCGACACACAAGGCAACCAAGCAAACCCCAGCACACACAAAATCCCCCCCAAACCCCTACCCACCAGAGGGAGCCGAACCAAAGGAACACGCACAGACACACACACAACCAAACCCACAGGAACCCACCACCTACACCAATGCAGCACCCCGGACATACTCGACCGTGAACCAAGCAACAAAAACCCTAGGAAAGGAGCGACGCAACCACCACATAGTATAAGACAGACGGCCCTTCAAAAAGCCCAAAATCCTCCACACCCCATACCCCTCCATCCTACCAACCCATAAACAAAAAATAAAGTCCGCCAACAACACCCCGAGTGTGTTACGTACCCGCCTGGAACCCCGAGGAAACGAAAAAACAAAAACCGCAATAAATCGACCTGCACCCCTGGACCACAAAAGGCTGCAATGACATCCCGCAATCACCCAACCAAACCCTGAACCCGCGCACAGAAATAAAATTTGTGCAACCGAGTCTCACGTCCCCCACAATGAACACAACAATCAGAGGCGACCAAACCCAACATAAAGAGCCTCGCATTCGTAGCCAAAGACTCATGCAAATATCGAAAAACCAACTCACGCGTCCGTGGCACAATACACGGCCCACTCAACGCCTCCCACACATTCCCCCAGTCGAAACATGGGTACAAACCCTCGACCCTGGGAGGCACCCGAGAGGCAAGCGCCCCATACACTTCCCGACAACGAAAAGACTCAAACCCAGGAAAACAACAAAGCGCCCGAAGGATCAAAACCGCCCACGAGTACACTGGAGGCGTACACAGGCCCACCTCCTGACAACGACCCAGATCAAGCAAAAAACTAAACCTCATAGAGCAGTAAAACAACCCCAAGGAGTTTAACCCACTTCCTAACACCAAACTCCTCCGAACCGACCCCCAAAACAAAGCCAACGCCTTCACATAGACATCAGGAATAGCAATTCCACCTTCTGACACCCTGAGACCTAACGTAGACCGACGAACCGGATGATACCGGCCACACCACACATAACAATACACCAAACCCTCCAGAGCGCGAGCCTTCCGCCGATCCAACGGAAAATACTGCGCAACAAACCAGACCAGTGACAAAACCTTACAAGACAACAATCGCCCGCTGGTAGAGCCCGTTGCGACAACATCCCCATAGCCACGCCCACCCCCCCGCGAAACTGCCTCCCAATTAAACTCCAAAGACTACACATACGACCTGAACCACATAATCCCCAGAACCCGAGTGTGGACTGAACCACCGGAAACCACGATCCAGACCACACCAAACGAGAGGCCCAACCCCAGAAGACAAGACTTTCCACGATTGACCAAAGCCCCATTAGCCGATTCAAACTGAAGCACCAAATCCTGAACTGCAGGCACAGATCCCTCAGAGGCAACAAACAAGACCGTGTTGTCTGCATAACCACAAATCTTGAGGGACAAGTCATTCGGCAAACATGGTGAGAAAACTGAATGACAAGCACACACCGCCCGAACAAAGGGCTCCTGAAACAGAATATAGAGAAGCATCGACAGAGGACACCCCTGCCGAACCGAACGCCGAATAGCGAAGGGAGCACTAAGGAACCCATTGACACACCCTACTACTACAACCAGCGTACAACATCCCTATCCAGCCAACAAACTCGGGCGGGAAACCAAACCTCTCAAGGACCCGCAAAACAAACCCAATTGGCACGATCAAAAGCCTTGGACCAATCCAAGCTGATCATGGCCGCGGGAACACCAGACTCCTTCACATAGAGGAGCAAATCCCAGAAAAGGGAATTGCATTGCACCAAGGACCTATCCGGAACGCCACAAAACTGACCCCAAGAGATCACCGAACCCCAGTACCGAGCCCAAACGTGCAGCCAACAACTTGGAAATAATCTTGTATTCCACATTTAGCAACGTAATAGGTCGCCAATTCGCAAAAAACGTAAGTCCCCTGGCTTCGGAAGAAGCCGCACAATACCATCATTTTGCGAATCGGACAGACAAACTACGAAGACAAACCCGAACCACCTCCAAAAAATCGGCACCAAGTACATCCCAAAACTCGACATAGAACTCCATCGGAAACCCATCCGACCCCGGAACCTTACCACGACGAAAGGACCGCACAACCTCCCAAAGCTCCGAAGGGCTTACCTCCCACACAAGACTCACACAATCCATTTCCGACAACCCCGGTGCACAGTGTTGGAGGAAGGACCCCATCAACCCCTCATCCCCCGCAACCACCCCATACAAAGACTCCAATTCACCACGCACATAATGCAAAACCGCCCCCGTGTCTGACAAAACCGAACCGTCCGGCCAATGAAGACCTGCCAACAAAACGGAGGCACAACCCACCCGTTCCCTCCACAGTAAAAACTGCGAGAGCTTCTCACCACACAACCATTCCTCCACCCCAGCCCGCACACGTACCCCCTCAGCCATCTCCTCCCTCAGCCCACAAATGAGATCCTTACACACCGAGATCTCCCGAAACCTATCTAAAGCCTGATTCAGCAACCCATAAAGGCGAAATAACAGTGCCTGCAAGACCCACAACAGACCAAACCTTCCTGACGCCTCCCGCTTCGCCAGCACCCGAAAAAACGACCGACATTCCACCTAAGCCCACTCCCACCACTCCAGGACCGAGGGAAACGCCCCCTTCCGAGTGACCAAAACAGCCCACGGGTCCCAGAACTGGGCACATACAACAGGGCACTTCAGCAACCCACAATTCAGCTTCCACCAGCCACGGCCAACCCGCACCTGGCTGCAAATCCCCACCTGCAACACCACCATGCAATGGTCCGAGAACCCCACGGGAACCGTTCGCAACGAAAAAACCGATCCACCCCCAGGAGGCACGTAAAAACGATCAAGGCGAGAGCAAGCCCCACGCGAGACAAAGGTGTACTCCAAAGGACCCCCCCTTGCAACACGGCCTTATTCCGAAACCCGCAACTCTTCAAGGTAGCAGTCAAAGCCAGCGAGATATTTGTCAGACGAAAACTAGTGCTATCTCGCGCCGACGTAATATAATTAAAATCCCCCCCCAAGAATCATCCCTCTCCCCCCCCCCGTATCGTGCCGTAAAAGTAAGTAAGTAATTATCAAAAGAAGGCACCAAATCGGGAAGGCTATGTAGCACCATCAAATACGCAAAATAATCAGAGGGCGCTAAATATCACCAAGGATGCCAATACGAGAACAAAAACGCATAAGGCGAACGATATCAAAAGTATCCGAGTCACCAAGAATTCTATCGAGGGACAGGTGACTGCGAGGGGCGGTCGGAAAGCAAGACACACGCTCGTCCTGGAAGTCAGGACATTCAAGAAGGACATGCACGACCGTAAGAGGGACAATGCAACCAGGACAATAAGGAGCAGGGCGGCGCTCCATCAAGTGACCATGGGTTAAGCGAGTATGGCCAATACGCAACCTCGCCAGAGCGGTTTCCCACCGCCGGTTATGGTGGAAGGAGGGCGGCCACGAGGAAGCACAACATTTAAGAGTACGTAGTTTGTTACCAGTAATGGACAACCAAGAAGCCTGCCAACGGGTAAGGACTGAGGAATGGATAACCGGGTAAAAGTCGGAATACGGAATGCCTTTACGAGAGATGGGACAAGAGCGGACAGCTTCCTTAGCGGCAGCATCCGCACGCTCATTTAGAGACACACCAATATGGCTGGGAACCCAAAAAACTCAACCGACTTAAATTTACTGTGAACGAGAAACAGCCAATGCTGGATCTCGTCAACTACTGGATGAACCGGATTAAAGGACCCGAGAGCCATGAGGGCACTACGAGAGTCAACAACAACCACAAAGGAAGACGGACAACGAGAAAGCAGGAGACGAAGAGCCTAGAGAATAGCATAAAGTTCCGCTGTAAAGATGCTAGTCTCCGGAGGCAAGCGACACATATAAGTGCGATCAGGAAAAACAACAGAGTAGCCAACACCGTCCGCTGACTTAGACCCATCGGTGAAGACAGAAACGGAGCGGGAGCGAGAAGAAAAGTGCTCGAGGAAAAGGCGTTTTAGAACCGTAGGAGGGGTAAAAGCTTTAGTGATACGGGTCAAGGAAGTACAAAACTGCGGAAGAAGGACCCTCAACGGGGGCAAAGAAGGAACAACACGAGGAGAAACATCAGAAATACGAACGGAGAGAGAATCCTGTAGGCGAGATAACCGGACAGAAAGAGGGAGGTGGTGAAGAGGAACAGGAACCGCAGGAGGAGTAAAAGTTAAAGCACGACAGAGGCGAGAGGAAGGATGTTGCAAGGACCACGCAATATAGCGAAGACAGTAGCGATCACGGCGGTCCTGGAGAGACAGGAAGCCAGTGTCAACATACAAGCTAAGGATGGGAGTCGAACGAAAGGCACCAGAACTGAGGCGCAACCCAGTATGGTGCAAAGCATCAAGACGGCGAAGAATAGAAGGAGAAGCAGACGAGTAAGCAGGGCAACCATAATCGAGCTTAGACAGGACGAGAGAGGAATGTAAAGCAAGGAGAGTGCGCCTATCTGCCCCCCAAGAAGTATGGGACAAGACCCGAAGGAGGGTAAGTGCCTTAGAGCACTCAACACGGAGGTAAGAGATATGGGGAGACCAAGACAAACGAGTGTCAAGGAATAACCCCAAAACCTTCGCGGAATCATTGTATTCAAGGGGATGACCATAAAGTGACAGAGGGACGAAGAACAACCCGTTTCCGCGTAAAAGTCATGGCACAAGTCTTAGAAGTAGAGAACTTGAAGCCATGACCTGTGGCCCAAGACGACACGGCATCAATTGCAAGTTGAAGCCGGCGTTGAAGGAGAGGCGAATCATCATCCTGACAACAAAGGGTAAGATCATCGACATAGAGAGCGGAGAAGACACCAGAAGGAAGAGAGGAAAGAAGACCATTGAGGGCAACCAGAAAAAGAGTAGTGCTCAGAACACTACCCTGGGGCACACCTTCGTATTGCTGAAAAGAGGGAGAGAGAGTGGTACCAAGGCACCCGAAAGGAGAGGGAGAAAGAGAGGGAGATGACCACGAAGGCCAAAAGAATGAAGTTGAGATAGGATATGATAACGCCAAGTGGTGTCGTAAGCCTTTTCTAGGTCAAAAAGGACGGCAACAACGGAGGTCTTCGCAGCAAAAGCAGTATGAATATAGACCAAGTTCACCAGGACATCTGTCGTGCTGCGGCACTTGCGGAAACCAAATTGAGAAGGGGAGAGGAGGTGATGGTGTTCCAGGAACCACATCAAACGAACGTTAACCATACGTTCAAAGAGTTTGCAGACACAACTTGTGAGAGCAATAGGGCGAAAGTCCTATTGTACATAAGTAAGTACCCAGAGACCCCGGTTTGCGAACAGGGAGGACAACGGCATCGAGCCAGTCCTCAGGGACTGACGACGACTCCCAGATCCGATTATACAGACTCAGTAAATACTGAGACGTGCTCGAAGGGAGATGGCGAAGCATCTCATAATGAATACCATTGGAGCCCGCCGCCGTAGAACCGCAGAGGGCCAGGGCAGAACGAAGTTCAGAGAGAGAGAAGGGATCATTATAGGGAAGCTGAAGATGAGTGCAGAAATCTATAGGACGAGACTCAAGGACAGGTTAACGAAGAAGGAAAGATTGGGGAAGATGAAGACCAGAGCTAACAGAAGAAAAGTGGGAACCCAGTTCGGAAGCGACCTGCAACGGGTCCGCCACAAGAGTATCATGGAGGTGAAGGACCGGTGAAACATCGGGAACGAACTTACCCGCTATCTTGCGGATACGCTTCCAGATCTGGGCCAGAGGGGTCTTGGACGTAATTGTTGAGATATAAGATGCCCAACATTCACGTTTAGCCGTACGGATGGCCCTACGGGCCACCGCACTCGCCTTCCGAAAGAAAAGAAAAGAATCGGTCGTCTGCCTACGGCGGTTCCTCTTCCAGGCTGCACGCTTACAGCGGACAGTCCGAGCACAGTCCGCATTCCACCAGGGAACGCACTTCCGTGGACCCCGAGAGGAAGAGTGAGGAATAGAGCGGAGGGCAGCGTTGAAGACAGTGTCATGAAAAAGGAGGAGAGCGCGAGAGAGAGGCAGAAGGGAGAGGTCAGAGAGAGCAGCACTGAGGGTAAATAGGGTCCAGTCTGCCTTAGCAAACTGCCACCTAGGAAAAGAGAGGGAAGGGCGAAAAGAGAAAAAGGAAACAAGGATGGGGAAATGATCACTCCCATGGAGGTCATCAAGAACCTGCCACGTGAAATCTAAGTAAAGAGAAGAAGAGCAGAGAGAAAGATCAAGACAAGAAAGGGTGCGAGTCCTAGAGTCCAAATGAGTGGGCTCACCAATATTCAGAAGAGACAGGGAAGAAGAGAGGAGAAACGGCTCAAGGAGGCGACCCTGGGTATTCGTCAGACCGTCACCCCAAAGAGAATGACGACAATTGAAGTCACCCAGCAGGAGCACAGGCTCCGGCAAGGAGTCTAGGAGGCGTTTCAAATCAGGAAGAGAGAGCGGGACACTCGGGGGGAGATAAATGGAACAAACTGTGTACCATTTCCCCACAAAGATACGAGCAGCAGAACAATGGAGAGGCGAAGGAAAAAGTAAAGGAACAAAGGGAACATTAGCCCGAATCAAGAGAGCAGAAGAATTAGAAGCCCCAGCAATGGCTGGGGGGGGGGGGGAGAAAGGAATAGCCACGAAAACGACCAGGACGAGCACCAAGCATTGGCTCCTGGAGACAGACACAAAGGGGCGAAAACCGCGAAATCAGAAGTTGGAGTTCGAGGAAATTGGCGTAATAACCTCGAACGTTCCATTGAAGAATGGACAACGACGAGAAGAGAAAGGACAAAAACAGAGAACAAGGAAGAAACAAAGGCGAAAGAGCAACAGAGCACGTTAAAGAATATCAGGGTCGGGATCAGGGTCAGCAAAGTCAGGGTTAGGGGGCATGGGTAAACTGAGCAAAGACGGAGGGAAGGAAACGGGAGAACAGATCAGAGGTGGGCGGGCAGGGCCCGGAGGAGGAGGAGGAAGAGGAGGAGGAAGAGGAGGAGACAACGGAGAGGAGCAGTCAAGGACAGCAGCAGGAAGAGGGGGGAGTAGAAAGAGGGGAGCACACCCCAGCAAGAGCAGCAACCGAAAGGGAAGCAGAGGCCAAAGAAACCTCCATAGCAGGAACAGGGGACGCAAGCACTGAAACGGGAGGGGAAGGAGCAACAGAGCCAGGAGGAGGAGCTGAGGAAGAAAGCGAAGCCTTCTTACCCGCCGGGGAAGAGGAAGGAGAGGAGCCAGGCTTACGCTTCTGACTTAAAGAGACCGGTGTCCCAGCAACTACGTACCGGGCAACAGATTCCAGTGTCTCAACAGGAGAAGCCGAACGAGAGCACACACGACGGCCGTTAGGAGAGCGATGGACATCCGCCCGCACCGACAGGCGGTGGGGAGAGCCGATAGATGGAGGAAGAGGATGGGAAGGAGGATCGGAGGGGGACGAGGAAGAAGACACAGAAGACACGACAGACCGGGTAGAAGGAAGGGGAACCCCAGACAGAGGACCAGGAGGAGGATCCTTCGGGAGAGAACTCAAAGGAACAGAGGAGGGGGCAGTGGGCGCATCAGGGTCCAAGGCCCGGAAACGGTTGTGAGTCTGAGGAAGGCGGGAAGGACGAGGAGAGGAAGAGCGCAACACGCGAGCAGAAGAGATATTAGCATAAGGCGGGAGCCGGCGAACCTGGCGCCGCGCCTCAGGAAAAGATAAACGCTCCCGGTGCTTCAGGTTGAGGACGGCTGCCTCAGGCTTGTAATGGACACACGCACGGGAGAAGGTAGGATGGGCCTCACCGCAGTTGAGGCAACGAGCCTGGGGAGAAGTGCACTTCGACTTAGAGTGACCTTCGCCACCACACAAAGGACAGAGAGAGACAGTCCCGGAGCAGCGGAGGGCACCATGCCCAAACCTCCAGCACTTGTTGCAGAGCCGAGGAGAAGGAATGTACTCCTGGACAGAGCACCTGGCACCAGCAAGAATGACAGAGGGTGGAAGGGTCCTACCATCAAAGGTAATCTTCACAACCCGGAGGGGTTGACGGCGACTACCACGAGGGGGACGAGTAAACGTGTCCACCTGGAGAATAGAATGGGCCTGGGCAGCGAGGATATGTCGAATATCGTCGTGGCAGTCGCGCAGGTCCCGAACACCGGTCGCAACATGGGGCGGGAGCAAAATAGTGCCAACACTGGCATTCAACTGAGCGTTCTTCGAGACCCGAACGGGGGTCTCGCCAAGGCAGGATAAGGCAGCCAAGCGGGAAGCAGCATCCTGAGAAGGAGCAGCAATGACACGTGTACCGAGACGAGTGGGGTTGAAAGTAATGGAGGCATCCACGGAATCAATGAGATGTCGATGGAGGGAGAAATCGTCAGGAGGCGCAGAATCAAGAGGGAGATCAAAATATTTGGCCCACGAAGCGGGACCAAACAAGGCTTGATAGGTAGCAGAACTGGAAGGAATCGAGCGAGGGCGGCCGTGACGATGACGGCGGTGAGAACCCCCAGAGAGAGAGGGGTTAAAAGGCGCAGTAGTTACAACTAGAGAAGGAGCCGCGCCAGGGGACGAGGTAGTCACCACTGGGGGCTTGGGGCTCGACCCAACCACAGAGGAGGGAGGGGAGCCAGGGGAAGGAGTCAGAGAGGCCAAAGGAGGAGCAAGGTCGGGGCCCAATGTAGCGGAGGCTACAGAGCCCGGTCTTCCAATACGGACCGACTCGGGGGCTTGGTCGCCCACCCCACGAGCCTGAGAAGGTAAGCCAGAAGCAGCCGAAACAGGGGATATCATCTTGACGAAAAGAAGAATTCATTCACGAATGTGCCCCCACACCCACCATGGAGCCACAATTAGAGGCAGGACACCCAACAAGAAGCTATCGCCGATCTTGTCGGGGCCTCCTAGGGGTGCGTCGTGAGTATACGCCCCACAAACGCCACCTTAAGAAACCGACAGTCCGTCGAGATCGAGTTCAGTGACGAAAGGGGAATTGACAATAAAAGGTTCCCCTCGCTCTCGACGTCGGGTACTACAGTTCTGCGGGTGCAAGAGTATGCCACCTCAAGCACCCGGGCGTCAAAATAGAAGAAGTCCAAGGGAAGAACCAGAACGAGCAAAAGGTCGGCAGGAAACGGCAAGCAGATACGAGAAGAGGGGGGAGAAAAACGAAACGGAAGGAAAAGGAAAAGATGCCCAGCAGAACTGGAGAGGACGGCAGCAGGAGCACAAGGCTAGAAAAGGACAGAGGACTGTCCCAAGGAGCATCACACTCCGGCAGCCGCCCACGAAGCCCCCACACGGCGACAACGAGCTGAGCGGGAAGGGGGCCGTGCCGTAAAAAAATGCAGCACGTCACAGGAACAGAAAACCTCCCGGTCCTGCCTCCATGCCGCCCCAGACGGCGCGTACATGTTCAAGAGAGACCTCAGACCCCAAAAAGGAGACCCAAACCAACAGCATCCGACGACCCTCGTCCATCTCCGTGTGAAGCACGGAAATTGGGGCCCGCTTAGAAAGCAGGATCAACGTACCTCCACGTCAGCCACGCGAAGGGTTTAAGACCACCATAAACCCCTCAGTCAACACATGTAACAACCCCACTTCCCACACATTGTGCTCCTGCACAAAAGCCACATCCACCCTCCACTCACGCAGCATTGACACCAGGCCCAATTGTACAACCACAGAACGCAAACCATTCACGTTCAGCGAAGCACACGTTAATTTAGGATCCATTGGGAAAATAGATAAACCCTATCTAACCACAAAACCGTCAGACCGATTCGGCCGACACTACGTACAGGGAAGCAGCAGCAGCCGCCACCGGGATCCCAGGCGACGGAGACGCACTCCCACATGGGGGGGAGAGAGACCAGAGTCCTTTTGGAACTGCATCACAAGGCCATGATCATCACTGCCACAGTCCCCCGGATCCACCACCGCCCACTCTGGGCTCCGTACCCAAGGGGATCCACATACGAGATCACCAGGAGGGTCCACAACACACCCTCCACTGCCCGGCACTGACGGGGCTACTACGGACACCCCCACACCCTCACCATCACATACACTCGCATCAGGCTCTAACCTACGCACCGAAGGTCCCCGGTCCCCGAAGCGACCACTCTTGGCCGTCTTCCGGCACTTCGTCCGAAATCCAGGTTCACCCGGGACAGCAGTGGTTGAAGGACGATGAGAGGGGCGGCCCCCTTCCAAGAACTCATCCGCCACCAAGGGTTCCACACCAAGGGCAGAAGCACATACCAATCCAGGCTCACCAGAATCTGGCGTGACATCATCCACCGGCGACAAAACAGGGCCACGCCCCACCGAAGGGTCAACATCTATGGCGATGGCATCTGGAGGAGGATGCACCTCCACATGCGTGACTACTGCACTACTGCCCACACCAGGAGGGTCCACATACACCGGACCCGGCACGGCAGCATCAGTGGGGCGCACCGCACCCACAACACCAACATCACCGGCTGGTTCAGGGGGGGGGGGGGGGTTCAACCCAGCAGGATCATCCCCAGGTCCACAAGACCATTTAGAGGCGGGAAATCCTCTTCCCGTAAAACACTGAACAACCGGACAGCGCCATTACGGCAACCAGCAGCCTGGTGTCCAGCCATACCGCACCGTAAACATGTGCGCTCCTGTCCTGCATAAAAGCACTGCACCTTGAACCCCAGCAGCACCATCGACGACGGGATCGCCTTCCTCAGCTTCGTGGTAACCGTACGGGTACCAATCAGAATGCCACAGAGACGGCCAGACCTCAGCCCATTCGCCCGAGAGGCGAGAACACTTCCATATCCCCCGAAGAACCGGTGGAGCAGGCTCTCCGGGAACTCAAACGGCAGCCCTCGCACCACCACAAACGTCACTGGAAGCATAAGTCCGTTACACAAACCGTACCCGCCGCGCCAGGGAAAGGAACAGTACGCCCATCAAACTTGTCCACCACCTCCCGGTACACCGCAGCGTCAGTCAGCTTAACCAAGGCCCGACGTTCCCCAGCCAGCTGCACACCACACACATCCACAGCATGAACACCCAGCACATCCAAGAGAGCAACCTCCAACAATGAGTAGTTCACCAGACCAGAGAAGGCCAGCTCAACCGTATGCACACGTTTCACAGGCGGCATGGGCAACGCCATCCAGCCGGCCTGCCAGGCCAGAGCCCACAAAAAACGCCACCAGCTGTGTGCACGCCAAGCGTCCAGGCAAGACTGAGGTGAAGAAGTAAACAGAACCGCTCCACACGGCTGCCAAACAGCCAATCCTCGTTAATTATTGTCTCGTTACGTTAATTTCTCTCTCATGAAATTCAAGTCAATCAAAAGCAGGTTAATTTACGTTAAAAGGGGATTTGTCAACACAGTCAGCCAATCAAACACTTCTTATGGAAGTTAATTATTCAAGCACCGGGTAATTAGCAATCAGTGAGCAATTGCACTAATTACTGTCGAACTGACAGAATTAACTCTCAAAGAATTACATAAACACTGAGCTGATCACTTAGATTGCTTGACAATCAAAAAAAAGTCAACACGTTGCTAATTTCCTTACACTTCACTAATGACATTAATTAGTACTCTAATTTCAATTCACTGACTCTTTAATTAATAATTCACAAATTATTACAACACCGGGTCACGCACACCAAAAAATTACCGTAGTAAATCACGACACTAAACTCCAGTGCCAAACGAACACAACACCTGTCACCCTAATAAATTTTTTTTATTTTTTTTTTATTTTTACATGCAAGCATGCAAGTATAAGGCAATAAATATAATAAAAAGAACAGAATAAACAAAATAAGCAAAACAAAAAACCACCGGCCAGAAGGACCGACAGCACAGTACAAAAACAGCAAACCAACAGAACACAAGAGAAAATAGTGTAAACAGGCTAGCAATACACAAAACACAATAACACATAAAACAAAACAAACAAACATCATAACACACAGGGAAAGCATAAGGAGAACAAATAACAAAAAAGACAAACATAAAAATACAAAATTATAAAATCATAAAATATACAACAAGCCAAGAAACAGAAACATAAGCCATACATGGCACAATAACAACACAAACAATAAACAAGAACATGCACAACTAACCACTTGCAGTGCAAGAAATAAAAGGAGAGGCACAAGCACACAACACACTAGGGCAAACATCATAGCCAGAGGGGCACATATTACAACAGAATCAAAGGAACAGAGAAGCAGTAAATGGTATAGCTACACGCAAAGTATGTTGAAACATGTAAGGAACACAATAAACAGAGACATTGAGAAAACTAAAAATAACACCGGCCTGAAGGGCGCACAAGAAATAAAACGCATAGCAGAACATACCACAGGTCCCATGCATACACTAGACACACAGCAATCACACAAACTACTCAGATTGCTCATACTTCTCCGGCCACTCCGCCGCCGGGAAACGAATACAATACGCCTCCCAAAGCAATATGATGTTGTCCGGAAGAAGGTGAGCATGGGCCGTACGAGGATCAGGCATCAAGTCTGGCACACCCACAACAAAACACCGAGCCTGCGGAACCCAGACGGTCGAGGGGCACCACGGAACAGGCTGCATGCGGTCAACAAAGTAAAACGACAAAGGGTTATTCTTCCTATCATATGCTACGCAGGAGGCCAAGACGATTGGTAGGGGCTTTCCCCCATGGGGCCGGCAAACGGGCAGCGCACTCACAGCCTCCTTGGCAGGTCCACAGGCCTCCGTGGCAACCACCGGACGTGTCACCTGCAGGTGCCCCCCCACGCCGAACATCCTTCTTCAGCAACAACACAAGGTCGCGGCCCGCACCAGCACCCTCACCACCTACGTCCGTAGGAGCGACCACCCCCCACTGCGGAGAAGCTTCTGCAGAAGAAAGAACATGAGGTGAATCATTTGCACAATCGTCATCAGCAGGCACATGGACGTCAGCAACCACCATCGACATGGATCCGGGTGCTTCGCGATCTACCACATCATCACCTGAATTCCCACCGGCGTCGAAATCCCCCACATCAGCCCAAGCAGTAGAAGATCGCCGGGACCGTTTGGGCTACGGCCGCACATCCTCAGAGCCAGAGGCTGACCCAGAACCACGGGCTTCACAAGCTGTGCGAACCGATGCCCGCCGCATGACGGCAGCAGCCTCAACCGCAGGGGGAACCGGGCCGCACACAACAGGACGCTCCGCAGCCCCACCCCCCCAGCACCCAGCTCAGCCGAAACATCCGGCGAAGGGCCAGATGCAGCAGCAGGAGACGAGGAAGACGAAGACGTCGACGACACGCAGAGACCATCTGGAAGACCCCCGGGAGCAGCTGTGACAGCGACATGGGCAGGAAAATCAGCCGACGGCACCGGAACACCCGGAGGAGGAGCCGCACCAACAGGAGGACTGCTGGGCGACGCAGGGGGAGCCACAACAGCCAACGGGTCGTCAACATCCTCGCCCACGGAATCCACCCCAACAGGGAGTGGCGGGAAATCATCCTCCAGGAACAGGTTCACAGGAGCGACAGCAGCCTCTCAGTAGTGTAAAGTGTGACTAGAACCGCGCGCACCAGCTGCCAGGTGGCACTCCATGGAGTGCCAGCCGACAGGTGGCGCGCGTGTGTCTAGTCACACAGGCTTTTGGGGGAATTTCCCGGAAGTTTTGGCGCGTTTCGGACGCTCTCACCTGACAGGTGGCGCGCGGGTGTCTAGTCACACAGGCTTTTGGGGGAATTTCCCGGAAGTTTTGGCGCGTTTCGGACGCTCTCACCTCACAGGTGGCGCGCGGGTGTCTAGTCACACAGGCTTTTGGGGGAATTTCCCGGAAGTTTTGGCACGTGTCGGTCTTGAGTGGCGGGTGAGCAGGTGCGGCCCCCCACCCCGCGCGCGGGTCTAGTCCTCGGGGGTTAAGGTACGTGGTCAGGAAAGATGGGAGTTCATGTTGTAGGAGAGTATGTGTGCTATGTGGTAGAGTAGGAAAAATACAAGGATAAGAGTGGAATATGAGGAAGGAGTAAATGAATATGTATGTGTGTTTGTCATAGACTTAATCCTGAGTGAGGTTAATATTAGTTTGATGATCGTGATTAGAGGATGAGAGGAGAACCAGCATATTGGATATGTTGTTTGGGGAGGGGTGAGGGGGGGAGGGAGAGGAGAACCCACATACCTGAGAGGAAGGCCGGGGAGGTCCATTAGCTTCCCCCCTACAGGAAGTCGCACGTGTTGAGGGGTGAGAGAGCGAGAGGGCACTCTCCTGCGGAAGTGGAGGCCACTTTGTCTAAAAGGTTTTCGTTGTCTTCAGAGTGTTGATGTTCGTCCCACGACGACTCCCCATACACTTTGGATTCCGGTAAGGAGGCGCGAGGTACTTACTCCTGCCGACAGACACACCTGTCAGCCATCAATCAATCACTCACACCCCTCATCCCCACCCGCTCCCATACCGGGCAACCATTACCAGTGCGTTTCGCTACGGTTTGCGACTCTCTATCTCTCTGTCTCTGTCTCTCTCTCTATCTCTCTCTCTCTATCTCTCTCTGTCTCTGTCTCTGTCTCTGTCCCTGTCTCTGTCTCTCTCTCTGTCTCTCTCTCTGTCTCTCTCTCTCTCTCTCTCTCTCTCTATCTCTCACTCTGTCTCTGTCTCTGTCTCTCTCTCTCTTTCTCTCTCTCTCTCTCTCTCTCTCTCTCTCTCTCTCTCTCTCTCTCTCTCTCTCTCTCTCTCTCTCTCTCTCTCTCTCTCTCTCTCTCTCTCTCTCTCCAGATCATTTAATAGTTGGGGAAAGTAACATCATTTTCCTTTCTCCTGCTGCCGCTGTTCACATATCTTTCTCCATTTCACTTAGACTGACAACGCATCAGAGGATGATCACCATGTCAATTTTCAAGCCCGCCTTCACTCTCACCCTTACATCCTTGTAAGGTAACACGGCCAATATGCTAACTTCGTTCTTTACCCAATATCATTAATGTAACGTGGAGAATATACCAACTTCGTTCGTTCTTTGCCCAAATAACATTTTAAGAGTAACGATCTGTCTCTCTGTCTGTCTCTGCCTCGGTCTCTGTCTCTCTCTCTCTCTCTCTCTCTCTCTGTCTCTCTCTCTCTCTCTCTCTCTCTCTCTCTCTCTCTCTCTCTCTCTCTCTCTCTCTCTCTCTCTCTCTCTCTTTCTCACTCTCTCTGTCTGTCTCTGTCTCTGTCTCTCTCTGTCTGTCTCTGTCTCTATGTCTCTCTGTCTCTCTCTGTCTCTGTCTCTCTCTCTCCCTGTCTCTCTCTCTCTCTCTCTATCTCTCACTCTGTCTCTGTCTCTGTCTCTGTCTCTCTCCCTCTCTAAAGTCCACCACACGACACTTCACTTAGTAAACTCAGTCAAAGTCAGTAGGTTAGCGTTTACTAAAAGAGAGAAACATTTCACATCGTCACGGAGACGCGATCTCTACCTACAAATTGTTCTTGTTAACTGTGATCAATGAAATGTATGCATGTTTACTCAATCTCCATCACCTCTCCGTCCTACATCCATCCATTACAGCTGTGCGGGGCTATCTTGTCAAGGTCTCACCTTCGCGGCGGATTGAGGCGTACTGAGATAGTCAATGTAAAGGGATGACCCTTACCCTCCCCCCGTCCACCCCCACTTACCCTTACCCCTACCACCCCCTCCATGGCCGAACCATCACTGCCCCTTTCCCAGACCGGATGTTATGTTCTAAGCTTTAGTATCACCATTCTTTGCTGAAATAGCATTTTTTTAAAGATTATCCAGTCATAAGCTGGTCTTCAGTCTTATTATTATAACAAATCATAATTTGCTGTTCTCTCTCTCCGCCTCTCTGTCTCTCTCTCTCTCTCTCTCTCTCTCTCTCTCTCTCTCTCTCTCTCTCTCTCTCTCTCTCTCTCTCTCTCTCTCTCTCTCTCCAGATCATTTAGTAGTTGGGGAAAGTAACATCATTTCCTTTCTCGGGATGCCGCTGTTCACGTATCTTTCTCCATCAAGGCTGTCTCTCTTAAGACCTTCGTCATCCAATGTAAACACCAATCGATGAGAATAAGACCGGTGAGTCAATAGTGAAATAGGTGTGGGTTAAGTCTGTTTTTTCAGTTCTTGTATCACAGTCAATGTAGCGTAATGGGAAATCAGTCTTTCTACTGCCTACATAAATAGCGTTTGAAAATGTATGCAAGTCTAGACAAACTCCTATAGCCCTTACATTCTAACACAAATAAAATATTAGCACACGATTGCATCGCATTATATCATCATTAAGTAACGTAGAGATCAACTTTCTGGCTGTTGTCCGAATATCATTATTGAAATGTGAACTCATTTAGCCAAACACAATATCTCCATTACATCTCTTAGCATATGAATATTACGGTATACCAGTTTTAACCCTCTATAACACAATGTAACGTAACGTAACGTAACGTAACGCAAATCAACTTTCTACAGACCAAATATCGTTTTTAAATGAAAGTATGACTTAGTCCATCTTCATTACATCTCTCACCATATAAAATATTGGCGTCTACCCCTTTTAGCCCTCTGTAACACAATGTAACGTAACGTAACGCAATCAACTTTTGCAGCCCAAAATGACATTTTTAAATAAAAGTATGACTTAGTCCATCTTCGTTACATCTCTCACCATATAGACATATGGTGTTAGCATAATGTGAAAAAAATAGTTGATTTCAATTCTTAGCTTGTTCTTCACATGTTCAGTGTTCATTCTTGTATTCCCTATGTTCCTTATCATGTTTCCATATTCTCTATAAGTTCATATTCCCTGCATGCTCACTCTATTCATCAACTTTTTCTTACATGTTTTCTGCGTTCACCGTATGTTCACTGTGTTCATTCCATGTTCTACAAATGTTCACAGCATGCTCAGTTCAATTCTTTTCACCTGTTTTTCTCATTTTTTTCTGTTTTCTACCATTTTCCCGTATGTTCACTATATTCTTTGTCAGGTTTTCATGTACATCATATGTTCTCTGTATAACTTTTATACTCATTATTCATGTTCTCAATGTTCTTAGCTTGTTCTTCACATGTTCAGTGTTCATTCTTGTATTCCCTATGTTCCTTATCATGTTTTCATATTCTCTATAAGTTCATACTCCCTGCATGCTCACTCTATTCATCAACTTTTTCTTACATGTTTTCTGTGTTCACCGTATGTTCACTGTGTTCATTCCCCTACTTAACTTCAATTTTTTTATGTTCTTTGTTTCTTTAAACCAATTTGTTTCTTCCATTCACTAACTAGTTCTTTGCCAAATAATATTATACGGCAATACAGTCCCCTCAACAATTTTAGTCACTCAGTTTTTATTTACAAAACTGTGTCAAAGTAATTCTCGTCATCGTCAGCTTAATAGTTCTACCAACCCATTCTTAAACAAATCTACACTTTATTCAGTTCCAAATTTACAAAGACAAACCTTTTCTTGTAACTTCTTAACTAAAAATCTTTCTCCAATCAACTAAAACATAGTCACTTTCCTCATTTCTCAACTAAACTTATTATCCAATCAACCAAAAATAGTCAAAGGAATCTTTCCAACCCTGTTCATAACTAAACTTATTCCCTAGTCATCAGAAAAATATCCATGTTCTTCATGTTTCATTGTCATTTCATAACTAAAATTATCCATCAATCAACAGAAAAAGTCATATTCATCATCATTGTTCCTAACTAAAATTATGTTTTGGCAAGTAAGAAAAATAACCAAAGATATCTTTCATCGCTGTTCTTAACGGACATTATACTTTGGGGAGCACAAAATAGTCTCCCTCATCATGTTTGTCTTTTCCTTAACTACAAGTATTCATCAGTCAAATAAAAATAGCTACTTCATCATGTTTCCCTGTCATTTCTTAACTGAAATGTCACTTCTCTCATCTGAAATAGACATGTATAACCTCTTTCCATCACTGTTCTTAACTAAAGTAGCCTTTCACTTTGCTAAAATAGTCATATTCATCATTGTTCCTAACTAAATTATATGTCGTTAAGTAAGAAATATAGTCAAAGACACTCTTCGAGACATCAAGGACTTACTCAAAGACATCAAAGTTACTCTTGTTGTTCTCAGAAGTCATTCTCAAAGTCCTCACTGATTTTCTCAGAGACAGCAAAGTTATGCTCGGAGTCACCTTCGTTCTTCAGAGAAACTTTCCAAAACATCTTTGTTCATCAAAGTTATTCTCGGAGTCATCAAAGGTATTCTCTAACTCACTTTTGGTCATTAAAGATAATTTCTATGTTATAAAAGTTTGTCTCAGAGACATCTAAGTTCATCTTAGAGTCATCAAATGTATTCTCTAACTCACTTTTGGTCATTAAAGTTAATTTCTATGTTATAAAAGTTTGTCTCAGAGACATCTAAGTTCATCTTAGAGTCATCAAATGTATTCTCTAACTCACTTTTGGTCATTAAAGTTAATTTCTATGTTATAAAAGTTTGTCTCAGAGACATCTAAGTTCATCTTAGAGTCATCAAATGTATTCTCTAACTCACTTTTGGTCATTAAAGTTAATTTCTATGTTATAAAAGTTTGTCTCAGAGACATCTAAGTTCATCTTAGAGTCATCAAATGTAATCTCTAACTCACTTTTGTTCATCAAAGTTGATCTCAGTGTTAACAAAGGTAATCTCTAACTCACTCTCGTTCATCAAAGTTGTTTCAAAGGCATCGAAGTTAATCTCAGAGTTATCCAAAGATATTCTCATGTCCACAAAGTTATTCCAAGAGACGTCAAAGTCAATCTCAGTCATCTTCGTTCATAAAAGTTATTCTCAGAGACAACTAAAGTTATTCTCTAAGAGCTATCAAAAGTTATTCTCAGTCAAGATATGTTATTCTCTAAGTACCCTTCCGTTCATCAAAGACATTCTCTAAGCTCTCAAAGTTATTCTCTAAGACAACAAAGTCATTCTCAGTCATCAAAAGTTATTCTCAGACTCACCTTCGTTATTCAAAGAAGCCTTCCGAGACATCCTCGTTCAACAAAACCAACCTCAGAGCCATCAAAAAGTTAAATACAGTCATCAAAGTTATTCTCTAAGTAACTTTTCGTTCATCAGAGAAGCTTTCTAAGACATCTTTGTTCATCAAAGTTGATCTCTAAGACATCAATGTCGTTCTCTAAGACATCAATGTTGTTCCCTAAATCATAAAAGTTAATATCTAAGGCACCTTCGTCTACTAGAGAAACTTTCCAATCCATCTTCGTTGATCAAAGTTATTCTCAGAATCATCAAAGAGATCTCTAATTCACTTTCGTTCACCAAAAGTTGTTCTCTAAGACACATTCGTTCATCAAAGAAACTCTCCGTCCATCATGTTATTCTTCAAGTCATCTTCAGTCATAAAATTTCTCTCCAAAATGTAACTAGTTCAGCTTTTCATACCAAACCCGCGTTTCTGTTAAATATATTTTCTTAGTCACTTTACCCTAAAACTGTTCTCAGAACTACACTGTCCAAATCCTACGTAACCTATCCTCTCCACCCGATGTTACTTAGTTAGCGCAACGTTCCTAAACCTGACTTTACCTATCCTAACTTAACTTACCTTACCTTTACCTATCGTACCTAACTTAACCTGCATAACATAACTTTACCTATCCTAACAGGACTTACCTAACATTACTTAACTTAACCTACACAACCTAACTAACTTACATAACTTATCTTACATAACCTAAAGCAACCTAACTTGCTTTACCTAACTTAATCTACATTCCCAAACTGCTGTATCCTAACTTATCTAGTCCAAACCAGCCATGATCTAACTTACATAATTATTCCTGCTTGTCTTTGTGTTTCGTCAATCATTGTCTCATATTCATTTACTCATTTCAAGGGTTAATTTCTCAAATGGACATTTTTGCATTTCAAGTGTTATTTGTTCAAGATTGAGTGTTTAACCATTTCAAAGGATTTTTGGTATATATGGGAATTTACTCGTTTCAAGGGCAAATTTCTCAGGGCAAATTTCTCAAATGGTCATTTTTGCAGATCAAGGGTTATTTGTTAAAGTTCATCAAGTTGCTCATAAGTTGTATTTATTATGTTTGTTATTATTTATTTATTCGTATTCCCCAACCTTTTAACCTAACCTTTCAGATGTAGTTTATGGTGTTTTTGACAGATTTGTTGAATATATTATCCTTTTCCTAACCTTTCAGATGTAGTTTTGTTTCTCCTTTGTATATTTTTACCCAAACCCACCATCCCACTTAACCTTCTTTCTCAAATTCAAGTCTAGTGTTCCCATGCTCTTCCCCCTCTCTCTTACTCTTTTCTCCTCGTTTCATGCTCTCACTCACTTGCATCTTTCCTTCTTTACTTTGTTTTCACATATAAGTTCATTCTTTATCTTAGTAATAATAAAAATTACAATAGTAAAGAATCAGATCTACTAAGAAAAACAAGAGAGCAAGTGAGTGAGAGCATGAAACGAGGAGAAAAGAGTAAGAGAGAGGGGGAAGAGCATGGGAACACTAGACTTCAATTTGAGAAAGAAGGTTAAGTGGGATGGTGGGTTTGGGTAAAAATATACAAAGGAGAAACAAAACTACATCTGAAAGGTTAGGAAAAGGATAATATATTCAACAAATCTGTCAAAACACCATAAACTACATCTGAAAGGTTAGGTTAAAAGGTTGGGGAATACGAATAAATAAATAATAACAAACATAATAAATACAACTTATGAGCAACTTGATGAACTTTAACAAATAACCCTTGATCTGCAAAAATGACCATTTGAGAAATTTGCCCTGAGAAATTTGCCCTTGAAACGAGTAAATTCCCATATATACCAAAAATCCTTTGAAATGGTTAAACACTCGATCTTGAACAAATAACACTTGAAATGCAAAAATGTCCATTTGAGAAATTAACCCTTGAAATGAGTAAATGAATATGAGACAATTATTGACGAAACACAAAGACAAGCAGGAATAATTATGTAAGTTAGATCATGGCTGGTTTGGACTAGATAAGTTAGGATACAGCAGTTTGGGAATGTAGATTAAGTTAGGTAAAGCAAGTTAGGTTGCTTTAGGTTATGTAAGATAAGTTATGTAAGTTAGTTAGGTTGTGTAGGTTAAGTTAAGTAAGATAAGTAATGTAAGGTAAGTCCTGTTAGGATAGGTAAAGTTATGTTATGCAGGTTAAGTTAGGTACGATAGGTAAAGGTAAGGTATGTTAAGTTAGGATAGGTAAAGTCAGGTTTAGGAACGTTGCGCTAACTAAGTAACATCGGGTGGAGAGGATAGGTTACGTAGGATTTGGACAGTGTAGTTCTGAGAACAGTTTTAGGGTAAAGTGACTAAGAAAATATATTTAACAGAAGCGCGGGTTTGGTATGAAAAGCTGAACTAGTTACATTTTGGAGAGAAATTTTATGACTGAAGATGACTTGAAGAATAACATGATGGACGGAGAGTTTCTTTGATGAACGAATGTGTCTTAGAGAACAACTTTTGGTGAACGAAAGTAAATTAGAGATCTCTTTGATGATTCTGAGAATAACTTTGATCAACGAAGATGGATTGGAAAGTTTCTCTAGTAGACGAAGGTGCCTTAGAGATTAACTTTTATGATTTAGAGAACAACATTGATGTCTTAGAGAACAACATTGATGTCTTAGAGATCAACTTTGATGAACAAAGATGTCTTAGAAAGCTTCTCTGATGAACGAAAAGTTACTTAGAGAATAACTTTGATGACTGTATTTAACTTTTTGATGGCTCTGGGGTTGGTTTTGTTGAACGAGGATGTCTCGGAAGGCTTCTTTGAATAACGAAGGTGAGTCTGAGAATAACTTTTGATGACTGAGAATGACTTTGTTGTCTTAGAGAATAACTTTGAGAGCTTAGAGAATGTCTTTGATGAACGGAAGGGTACTTAGAGAATAACATATCTTGACTGAGAATAACTTTTGATAGCTCTTAGAGAATAACTTTAGTTGTCTCTGAGAATAACTTTTATGAACGAAGATGACTGAGATTGACTTTGACGTCTCTTGGAATAACTTTGTGGACATGAGAATATCTTTGGATAACTCTGAGATTAACTTCGATGCCTTTGAAACAACTTTGATGAACGAGAGTGAGTTAGAGATTACCTTTGTTAACTCTGAGATCAACTTTGATGAACAAAAGTGAGTTAGAGATTACATTTGATGACTCTAAGATGAACTTAGATGTCTCTGAGACAAACTTTTATAACATAGAAATTAACTTTAATGACCAAAAGTGAGTTAGAGAATACATTTGATGACTCTAAGATGAACTTAGATGTCTCTGAGACAAACTTTTATAACATAGAAATTATCTTTAATGACCAAAAGTGAGTTAGAGAATACCTTTGATGACTCCGAGAATAACTTTGATGAACAAAGATGTTTTGGAAAGTTTCTCTGAAGAACGAAGGTGACTCCGAGCATAACTTTGCTGTCTCTGAGAAAATCAGTGAGGACTTTGAGAATGACTTCTGAGAACAACAAGAGTAACTTTGATGTCTTTGAGTAAGTCCTTGATGTCTCGAAGAGTGTCTTTGACTATATTTCTTACTTAACGACATATAATTTATTTAGGAACAATGATGAATATGACTATTTTAGCAAAGTGAAAGGCTACTTTAGTTTAGAACAGTGATGGAAAGAGGTTATACATGTCTATTTCAGATGAGAGAAGTGACATTTCAGTTAAGAAATGACAGGGAAACATGATGAAGTAGCTATTTTTATTTGACTGATGAATACTTGTAGTTAAGGAAAAGACAAACATGATGAGGGAGACTATTTTGTGCTCCCCAAAGTATAATGTCCGTTAAGAACAGCGATGAAAGATATCTTTGGTTATTTTTCTTACTTGCCAAAACATAATTTTAGTTAGGAACAATGATGATGAATATGACTTTTTCTGTTGATTGATGGATAATTTTAGTTATGAAATGACAATGAAACATGAAGAACATGGATATTTTTCTGATGACTAGGGAATAAGTTTAGTTATGAACAGGGTTGGAAAGATTCCTTTGACTATTTTTGGTTGATTGGATAATAAGTTTAGTTGAGAAATGAGGAAAGTGACTATGTTTTAGTTGATTGGCGAAAGATTTTTAGTTAAGAAGTTACAAGAAAAGGTTTGTCTTTGTAAATTTGGAACTGAATAAAGTGTAGATTTGTTTAAGAATGGGTTGGTAGAACTATTAAGCTGACGATGACGAGAATTACTTTGACACAGTTTTGTAAATAAAAACTGAGTGACTAAAATTGTTGAGGGGACTGTATTGCCGTATAATATTATTTGGCAAAGAACTAGTTAGTGAATGGAAGAAACAAATTGGTTTAAAGAAACAAAGAACATAAAAAAAATTGAGGTTAAGTAGGGGAATGAACACAGTGAACATACGGTGAACACAGAAAACATGTAAGAAAAAGTTGATGAATAGAGTGAGCATGCAGGGAGTATGAACTTATAGAGAATATGAAAACATGATAAGGAACATAGGGAATACAAGAATGAACACTGAACATGTGAAGAACAAGCTAAGAACATTGAGAACATGAATAATGAGTATAAAAGTTATACAGAGAACATATGATGTACATGAAAACCTGACAAAGAACATAGTGAACATACGGGAAAATGGTAGAAAACAGAAAAAAATGAGAAAAACAGGTGAAAAGAATTGAACTGAGCATGCTGTGAACATTTGTAGAACATGGAATGAACACAGTGAACATACGGTGAACGCAGAAAACATGTAAGAAAAAGTTGATGAATAGAGTGAGCATGCAGGGAATATGAACTTATAGAGAATATGGAAACATGATAAGGAACATAGGGAATACAAGAATGAACACTGAACATGTGAAGAACAAGCTAAGAATTGAAATCAACTATTTTTTTCACATTATGCTAACACCATATGTCTATATGGTGAGAGATGTAACGAAGATGGACTAAGTCATACTTTTATTTAAAAATGTCATTTTGGGCTGCAAAAGTTGATTGCGTTACGTTACGTTACATTGTGTTACAGAGGGCTAAAAGGGGTAGACGCCAATATTTTATATGGTGAGAGATGTAATGAAGATGGACTAAGTCATACTTTCATTTAAAAACGATATTTGGTCTGTAGAAAGTTGATTTGCGTTACGTTACGTTACGTTACGTTACATTGTGTTATAGAGGGTTAAAACTGGTATACTGTAATATTCATATGCTAAGAGATGTAATGGAGATATTGTGTTTGGCTAAATGAGTTCACATTTCAATAATGATATTCGGACAACAGCCAGAAAGTTGATCTCTACGTTACTTAATGATGATATAATGCGATGCAATCGTGTGCTAATATTTTATTTGTGTTAGAATGTAAGGGCTATAGGAGTTTGTCTAGACTTGCATACATTTTCAAACGCTATTTATGTAGGCAGTAGAAAGACTGGTTTCCCATTACGCTACATTGACTGTGATACAAGAACTGAAAAAACAGACTTAACCCACACCTATTTCACTATTGACTCACCGGTCTTATTCTCATCGATTGGTGTTTACATTGGATGACGAAGGTCTTAAGAGAGACAGCCTTGATGGAGAAAGATACGTGAACAGCGGCATCCCGAGAAAGGAAATGATGTTACTTTCCCCAACTACTAAATGATCTGGAGAGAGAGAGAGAGAGAGAGAGAGAGAGAGAGAGAGAGAGAGAGAGAGAGAGAGAGAGAGAGAGAGAGAGAGAGAGAGAGAGAGAGAGAGAGAGAGAGACTGAGAGACTGAGAGACAGAGAGGCGGAGAGAGAGAACAGCAAATTATGATTTGTTATAATAATAAGACTGAAGACCAGCTTATGACTGGATAATCTTTAAAAAAATGCTATTTCAGCAAAGAATGGTGATACTAAAGCTTAGAACATAACATCCGGTCTGGGAAAGGGGCAGTGATGGTTCGGCCATGGAGGGGGTGGTAGGGGTAAGGGTAAGAGGGGGTGGACGGGGAGAGGGTAAGGCCGAGCCATTACATCCTCCATCTCAATACACCTCAAACCATCACGAAGGTGAGACTGCAGCGAGAGGGGCTGCCGGTTCATTCATTCAGGAGTCTTGCTATGGATGTAGGACGAAGAGGTGATGGAGATTGAGTAAACATGCTTACATTTCAATGATATTTATTTGGCCAGCAGATGTTGTGATCACAGTTAACAAGAACAATTTGTAGGTAGAGATCGCGTCTCCGTGACGATGTGAAATGTTTCTCTCTTTTAGTAAACGTTAACCTACTGACTTTGACTGAGTTTACTAAGTGAAGGGTCGTGTGGTGGACTTTAGAGAGGGTGAGAGAGAGCGAGTGAGAGAGAGAGAGAGAGAGAGAGAGAGAGAGAGAGAGAGAGAGAGAGAGAGAGAGAGAGAGAGAGAGAGAGAGAGAGAGAGAGAGAGAGAGAGAGAGAGAGAGAGAGAGAGAGAGAGAGAGAGAGAGAGAGAGAGAGAGAGAGAGAGAGACAGAGAGAGAGACATAGAGAGAGAGACAGAGAGAGACAGAGAGAGAGAGAGACAGAGAGACATAGAGAGAGAGAGAGACAGAGAGAGACAGAGACAGAGATAGAGAGAGAGAGAGAGAGAGAGAGAGAGAGAGAGAGAGAGAGAGAGAGAGAGAGAGAGAGAGAGAGAGAGAGAGAGAGAGAGAGAGACAGAGACAGAGACAGAGACAGAGTGAGAGACAGAGACAGAGAGAGATAGAGAGAGAGACAGAGACAGAGAGATAGAGTCGCAAACCGTAGCGAAACGCACTGGTAATGGTTGCCCGGTATGGGAGCGGGTGGGGATGAGGGGTGTGAGTGATTGATTGATGGCTGACAGGTGTGTCTGTCGGCAGGAGTAAGTACCTCGCGCCTCCTTACCGGAATCCAAAGTGTATGGGGAGTCGTCGTGGGACGAACATCAACACTCTGAAGACAACGAAAACCTTTTAGACAAAATGGCCTCCACTTCCGCAGGAGAGTGCCCTCTCGCTCTCTCACCCCTCAACACGTGCGACTTCCTGTAGGGGGGAAGCTAATGGACCTCCCCGGCCTTCCTCTCAGGTATGTGGGTTCTCCTCTCCCTCCCCCCCTCACCCCTCCCCAAACAACATATCCAATATGCTGGTTCCCCTCTCATCCTCTAATCACGATCATCAAACTAATATTAACCTCACTCAGGATTAAGTCTATGACAAACACACATACATATTCATTTACTCCTTCCTCATATTCCACTCTTATCCTTGTATTTTTCCTACTCTACCACATAGCACACATACTCTCCTACAACATGAACTCCCATCTTTCCTGACCACGTACCTTAACCCCCGAGGACTAGACCCGCGCGCGAGGTGGGGGGCCGCACCTGCTCACACGCGCCAAACTTCCGGGAAATTCCCAAACCCCTGTGACTAGACACCCGTGCACCACCTGGCACTCATCAACATGACCTCCCCTCTTTCATGACCACATACCCAAACACAACACGCTCACACGCGTCTGAAACGCGCCAAAACTTCCGGGAAATTCCCCCAAAACCCTGTGTGACTAGACACCTGCGCGCCACCTGTCGGCTGGCACTCCATGGAGGGCCACCTGGCAGCTGGTGCGCGCGGTTCTAGTCACACTTGACACTACTCCTCTCAGCACCTGGCAGCCTGATGCCCCAACAGGCCACACCGAAAGCAGGTACGGGGTTGCTTGGCATAGTAAACCCGGACGTAGTACCCCAGAAGCCGGACCGAAGAAGGGATATCAGACCTCAGGCGCATCCCAAGGGTACGAATGTTCGTCCGCATACCCTTATACCTCCCTGAGGATAGCGTGTGCATCCGCACACTGACGACTACGCCAAACTGCTGGAAGTAACGCCGGAGTAGTTGTTCGGGAAACTCCAAGGGCGCCCCGTGCACACTCACGTAGGTCAGGGCACCACTACGGTCTGTAATAGTCACAGAGCCGGCACCATCCGGCAGCGACAAGGAACGCCCCTCGTAACGGCGGAGGAAAGCACGATACACCTCCTCCCCCGCCAACTTGATAATAACCCGGTGAGCAGTTACCAGCTCAATCCCGTAGACGTCGTCGACCGGGACTCGGAGCATGTCACACATGACAAGCTTAACTAAAGGATAGCCAACACGGCCAGTAAACTCCAGTCCCACGGAGTTTACTCTCAACACAGGAGGGAGAGGGACCCCCATCGCAAGCGTGCGACGTCACCACCAGCCAAGCAGCAACTGCAGGGAGGGTGGGGACACCCACACCCCCTGGCGACAAAAAACGGCAAACACCCCAAACTACCAGAGGCCGGACGACACGTCTGTACCTCACGGCAGCGCCAGGTGCACTCCCCCTCCCTAATAAATGACAACAATATTCACATGGAGACCTGCAATCACAGGTCAAGTAACTGGGGAAACCACCCACTTACTTTACAATCTGGTTTTCTCCTCTAACAAGAAAGAAAAGAACATGCACGGAAATGATTATGTACAGTGACGGTATATATTAAACCACACAAGACACAACATAATAATATCTTAATGTGTAGAAAGTGACACTCAGGTCAAACAACAGTTATCACACAGACTTACTGTAATTACCTTACTTACGTGCTTCCTCGATCTGCATAACTCTCCCGTTGCGGGTTAATGAGAAACGACGGCCATAAGACTGACTTGAATTCAGCACAAGGAAATTTGCACTTCTGAATATGATACAATAATTAATTAAGGCATACTCATTCTGATAACTGGCGTACATTCAAACAATCTCTCTCACACACTCAATATAACTCTGCCGTTGACTGAAGATCAAGTGCCAACACAGACCGTACGTGGTAGATCCCTTGTACAGGACACGTGTGGGGTTGGGTGGCCACTGGACGCTGGGGTGTCCTGCGTGGCGTATGCTCAGAGTCACAGAGGCAAGGATCGTGTGCTCCCATGAGATGGAATGGGGGAAACAAAGCGGACCACACAGCAGGCGTGGAGGATGGAATATAATGTAAGTCACAACAGTTCGTAAATTTACATTATTCACTTGGATGTTGACTAAAGAAAATTAGAATCGTACCTAGATTCCTTTCACACAATTTACTGAGTGATCTGTTGACGTATCGCTAAAGAGTCACACGATGAACACGGATTAGATTATTTCAGTGCAGTTGCTCTGTAGGTTAATACGTGTTGAGTTAGTCTTCTTGTTCTTGCTCTTCTTGTGTATCACTTATCTTCGTCAATATATATATATATATATATATATATATATATATATATATATATATATATATATATATATATATATATATATATATATATATATATATATATATATATATATATATATATAAATATATATATATATATATATATATATATATATATATATATATATATATAAATACATATATATATAAATATATATATATATATATATATATATTTATATATATATATATATATATATATATATATATATATATATATATGTATATATATATATATATATATATATATATATATATAAATATATATATATATAAATATATATATATATATATTTATATATATTGTTGGGGTTTCCACCTCTCTATTATTCTCTACCCTTACTCTGGGGTGAGCAATAGTTATGCTCAAGGTAACTCACCGTAGCCCTGCGGGTCTTCCCTCGATCCTCACGGCGCCACTGCACGCCAGGAGAGTCTCCCAGTCAATCTTAACGGCCTCTTATTAAGAAAGAGTGAGAACACGACTCGATCACATCGACCGTCGTGTGCCCTCCCCAACAATAGGGCTCTACGGTTATTCACAAGATCGCCAACTGGTGTTTAAGGTGGCCAGTAACACCATCAGTGGACTGGTGTATTCAGTGGTAGCCTTGGCAAGGTCACACTCAAAGATCAGGAATCAGGCAGGTACTTATTGTTATCACTCTATGTTTACCAGTATAATATAGCCACAAGATCAATGGAGGGGATGATAAAAACACAAAGAGAGTTTTGTATTTTACTTAAAATGTATGAAAGATGTCACAAAGCCAAACAACAACACATAAATCAGCAAATCCTGACGCGGCCGGAAGTTCCCACGAATAGTCCGCGATCAGTAGGTGGCAACACCTCCCCCTCCTCATCAAGTGTCAAGAACAGCTGATCGCAATGGACTCTCCGCGCGAAATTTGCTTGTTTGCTAGATTCACGCGCGCGGTTTCTTTAAATTCTCCAATATTACTAGAAACTCGCACACTCGATATTGGCACAAATAAACCGAATTACTTAGTTACACTGTACTCAGGCTCAAACAGTCTTTTCTACAATCAATTCTACAATGATTCACTGTAATGGCTTCACATTGTTCTTCACTCAACAATATATTATAAACTATTAACACTGGAGTTTTCAGTACTTTCTCTCGTTGGCGATAACGCAATAATTCACTGTACTCCCAAATGATTATTCACTGAATGAACATAGACATATATATGGTATATAAATCAATCATCAATACATGGAAAATAAATAGTTTCTGGGCACATAGCCTAACCTCCAAATACTGGCATAATATTATATATAATTCACCACTATATGTTCATATCAAAATCTATAGAAAGATATACACAACACAGTAAATTTATCACTGGTTCTTGGTGTCTGTACACACCAATAATCAACATGAATATTACAAGTACTCTTGATAGTACTGTCTAGCACACTGGTGCTTTACCGTGACATAGGTGAGACTTGCTCACGACATATAAAATCTTCGGGCTAGATAATATAGCCAAATAATATAGCTAACTAAAGGGGAATGGGGAGGGAACTAGAACCACCTACTTCACCCTATCCTCCGATGAGAGTCGAGATGTAGCTCCTGGTCCTCGTGTCGGGAACGCCCCCACACTACACGTCGTCGTGTCCTACCAGAGCCTCTCGTCGTCCGACCGTTTAGCGCGTCGTCTCCGTGCCTCCTCACTGCAGGTCCGTCCTCCTCCTTGACTTCTTGAAGGTTGGAGTCGGTCTCCTGGCCGTCGTCTTCTCCCAGCAACGGCTGTCGCCTACGTCTCAGCTACAGTCGTTCGGTTTCCCCAAATAGTCCTCTCTTCCTCAGCTACCCAGTGGCTCTGTCAGCCACTACGCTGTCACGAACTGGTGAATTGCCACAGACGTCAACATACGTCACTGCACGGCTTCACTGCTACTGGCACAGTACCTGACTGGAGCACTTGTTGCTCAAATAACCGTCAATTCCCTCTTCTGGTTCAACACATGAACTAGGGAAGACTTCTCAGAGTACTGGCGGACTTCAGATGACGCGTAAATCCACGGGAGCGAGGTTCAACTGTCCTACTGACAAGACCATCCGTCACACGTCCGACCTCTATGACGTGTCGTATCTGACTGCTGGCGCCAGCCCGGCGCGCTGGCCGGACCCCCTTCCTTCGTGACGTCACTTTTGCTACGGGAAGTTTTCATTGGCTCCCGGTGCCACACTGCTGCCGGTGACCAATCCGGTGCCACTGACGTCACACGGTTTTGGCGGGAGATCAGAGAGGTAAGCGCCATCTTGGCTCCCTAAAGGGCCTAAACCACAGGCCAAAATATTACTATTTCACAAATTTCTCGGCTCTCCGAGAACACTTCACTCTCTCCCATATATCAAATTGTAGCCTGCAACGTAGAGAATGCTTGGGAAAAGTAGACATGGCTCTTACTGCAGGCATGAGAGAATTATAAGGGGGGGAACTCCGTCACATACCCCTCCCCTTAAAATAAGAGTCATGTCTCGTTAGTGTATGCGGGATAGGGCGTCCGCTACTACGTCGTCCTTCCCTTTGATGTGCTTGACCTTGATCCTTGTCAGACTCTCAGCGCGGGTGAGACTGGTGCCGTTCGCCCTGGACCACTTACTTTCCTCCTCCGGGAGTTCTCGTTTCCTCGGTACACACAGACCCGTCTTCCGCTGGGTTTCTCGGGTATCCGTTCCGTCCTGCTTGGCGGCTCTACCTTCCACAGCGAAGAAATGTCTCAGGCGGCCTGCGTGACACACCTGTTTCTTTCGGGGTCCATCCGGCTTCCCAATCTCGTACGACACTGGACCCAACCGTCGCAGCACTCGGTATGCTCTATTGAACCGCGACCTGGTCACTCTACCTTTACCTGGCAGCACAACCAATACTTTGGATCCGGCCTGAACATTCCTCTGCGCAGCTCTCCTGTTGTACCACTCCGACATCTTACGTTGCGCCTTCTTCAGGAGTTTCCTAGCCAGTTTCTTCGCTCGAGTGAGACGTTCTCTGAACTTCTGGACATATTTATTCACCGTTCCCACGGTTGCTCCTGGCGTCCATCGTTCCTTCAGCATGAATAGCATGGCATATATAATATATATAAATGGAAAGTAAGCCTTCTCAGGACCCACACGTCCTCCTTCGGCCTTACTAACCAATTCGGGGACCTCCCCCTGCTGTAACTCTCCGGGACGAGTGCGGCTTACCCCTGGAGAACCGGTGAGTGTCACCTGCAACTCACCATTCGGGCTACTCTCGCCCTCCACTCGTTCTCTGGGTCCTACGTAGAGGCGATCTGTTCCCAGGCTGTCAGTCGACTCCTCAGCCCCATCAGATCCACAACCTCCTGGTTCTTTGCGTTGTCTCGGTGTCACAGTACAAACTGGGATCGCCACCGGTGCGATTCCCTTCTCGTCCCCACAGACGTTCAACTCTCCGCCTGTCTTCCTGTATTGTTCTATGTACTCTTCGCCTTTCACGAGATGTGGGAGGACGTATCCTCCACATGCGTCATTCCCCAAGATGACCTGCGCCTCCATCTTGGGCATTGATGTACAGATTCCCACCTCTAGGGTCTGGCAGCCATAATCGGAATTTAAAGTTACCTGGTGTAGGGGTATCCTCACTGGGCCTCCCACAGTGGTCACACTTGCCACCCCCACACTGGTGCTCTTGTAACCCTCGGGGAACAGGGTTTCACTTACCAGGGTAAAGTCAGCCCCGGTGTCTCTTAGCATCTTCACTGGGATGGGGTCTGCGACCCCCATCCTTACGGTTCCTTGACACATGAATGGGTGAACTTTCTTCTCCCCATTCAGCACGGGTTCATCCCGCACTCCCTCGGCCCTCTGGTCCTCGAACAACACTAAAGCAACGTGTCCCCGCTGCTTAGGGCGTCTACATTCCCGCGCGACGTGTCCGAATATTCCGCAGTTGTAGCAGCGGCCCCTCGGCGGAGACCATCCGCCACCGCTCGCCTTAGCACTGCCTCCAGAGGCCGTCGCACCCTGTGTCTTTCCCGAACCGCTTGTTGACTCCTTGGTCGCAACAACAGCTCCCGAGCTCTCCGCATGGTTCTTCTTGATCGGTTCTACAGCACCTTTTGATCCTCGGGTGTTCCAACTTGAGAGGTGGGATTTGGGGGAACTCGCTCCTGTCCTCCATCCATCCGTCCTTCTATAACTCCGATCGTTTCCGACGTATGCGGGTGGTCGGTTCTGTCCCTCTCGGCGTGGGCGTAGGGCTTCTTCTAGCATGTCGGCCCGGTCGGCTGCGGCCCTCAGGTCCTTTATGTCCGCCTCCTTTACCCTCATCCTGATCTCAGGAGAGAGCACGGACATAAACTTTTCCATGGCCATTAGTTCCTTGACCTCTTCGACCGACCTTGCTTCTTCAGAGTCCAGCCACTTAAGGAGTTTTCTTTCAATGTCCCTCGCCGTCTCTGCATACGATTTTCCTGGCAACCGGGTACATTCTCTAAACCTCTTTCTGTAACACTCTGGCGTGAGCTTAAAGGAACGGAGCACAGCTCGTTTTACCGCATCGTAGTTGGTGCATTCTTGGAAGTCGAGCATAGTGAAGGCTTGGCGAGCTTCCCCTGTGAGCCTTCCTTGGACCAACTCCGCCCACTCCGCCCTCGGCCACCTCTTCATAGCAGCAACTCTCTCAAAGTGATCGAAGAAACTTTCGGCTTCACTAGGCACAAAGACCGGCAGGTCTCGTTCCCTCACTCGTCGGTCTTCCTGTGGCGGGGCAGGGGCACCTAGTCCCATTTCAGCTCGCTTCAGCTCCACCTCCTGGTTGGCTTCTATTTCCATTTGTCTCAGCCTAACTTCTTGCTCTCGTTCTTCCCTGCGTAGCTGTGCTTCTCTTTCTTGCTCTTCCCGGCGCAGCTGTGCTTCTCGCTCTTGCTCTTCCCGGCGCAGCTGTGCTTCTCGTTCCTCACGCTTCGTCTGTGCTTCTCGCTCTTCTTTGCGCTGCTGTGCCTCTTCTCTCCTCAGCTGCGCTTCTGCTTCTTCTCTCCTCAGCTGCGCTTCTGCTTCTCGCTCTTCTTTGCGCTGCTGTGCTTCCTCTCTCCTCAGCTGCGCTTCTGCTTCTTCTCTCCTCAGCTGCGCTTCTGCTTCTCGCTCTTCTTTGCGCTGCTGTGCTTCCTCTCTCCTCAGCTGCGCTTCTAGCTGCAGCTTCATTATTTCCAGCTTTATGCTGTGCCTGCTGCCGCTGGATCCCCTGCTGCTTCCACCAATACTCAGGTGTTCACCCTCACTGGCAGGTGTTTGGGGCCGTTCCTCCCCCAAAGCTTCGTCTCGAGCCTTGAGCTGAGCCATTATCTCTAGTCTTCTTTCACCAACTCGGGCAGATTTCAGCTTTATTCCAAAATGATCCGCTATAGCCTGCAACTGTGCCTTGGTGCACTCTTCCAGCACCTGTTCGTCTCTAGAGTCAATAAACCTCGCTATTTTATCATCCTCCATCTTGTGCTACGAGTGTTAACCTGCACCTGATCTCTAACACCACTGCCAAGTACCACTGCAACCTTTACTCCGATCGGTATCCTGGCGAGGTCGCCAATGTTGGGGTTTCCACCTCTCTATTATTCTCTACCCTTACTCTGGGGTGAGCAATAGTTATGCTCAAGGTAACTCACCGTAGCCCTGCGGGTCTTCCCTCGATCCTCACGGCGCCACTGCACGCCAGGAGAGTCTCCCAGTCAATCTTAACGGCCTCTTATTAAGAAAGAGTGAGAACACGACTCGATCACATCGACCGTCGTGTGCCCTCCCCAACAATAGGGCTCTACGGTTATTCACAAGATCGCCAACTGGTGTTTAAGGTGGCCAGTAACACCATCAGTGGACTGGTGTATTCAGTGGTAGCCTTGGCAAGGTCACACTCAAAGATCAGGAATCAGGCAGGTACTTATTGTTATCACTCTATGTTTACCAGTATAATATAGCCACAAGATCAATGGAGGGGATGATAAAAACACAAAGAGAGTTTTGTATTTTACTTAAAATGTATGAAAGATGTCACAAAGCCAAACAACAACACATAAATCAGCAAATCCTGACGCGGCCGGAAGTTCCCACGAATAGTCCGCGATCAGTAGGTGGCAACACCTCCCCCTCCTCATCAAGTGTCAAGAACAGCTGATCGCAATGGACTCTCCGCGCGAAATTTGCTTGTTTGCTAGATTCACGCGCGCGGTTTCTTTAAATTCTCCAATATTACTAGAAACTCGCACACTCGATATTGGCACAAATAAACCGAATTACTTAGTTACACTGTACTCAGGCTCAAACAGTCTTTTCTACAATCAATTCTACAATGATTCACTGTAATGGCTTCACATTGTTCTTCACTCAACAATATATTATAAACTATTAACACTGGAGTTTTCAGTACTTTCTCTCGTTGGCGATAACGCAATAATTCACTGTACTCCCAAATGATTATTCACTGAATGAACATAGACATATATATGGTATATAAATCAATCATCAATACATGGAAAATAAATAGTTTCTGGGCACATAGCCTAACCTCCAAATACTGGCATAATATTATATATAATTCACCACTATATGTTCATATCAAAATCTATAGAAAGATATACACAACACAGTAAATTTATCACTGGTTCTTGGTGTCTGTACACACCAATAATCAACATGAATATTACAAGTACTCTTGATAGTACTGTCTAGCACACTGGTGCTTTACCGTGACATAGGTGAGACTTGCTCACGACATATAAAATCTTCGGGCTAGATAATATAGCCAAATAATATAGCTAACTAAAGGGGAATGGGGAGGGAACTAGAACCACCTACTTCACCCTATCCTCCGATGAGAGTCGAGATGTAGCTCCTGGTCCTCGTGTCGGGAACGCCCCCACACTACACGTCGTCGTGTCCTACCAGAGCCTCTCGTCGTCCCACCGTTTAGCGTGTCGTCTCCGTGCCTCCTCACTGCAGGTCCGTCCTCCTCCTTGACTTCTTGAAGGTTGGAGTCGGTCTCCTGGCCGTCGTCTTCTCCCAGCAACGGCTGTCGCCTACGTCTTAGCTACAGTCGTTCGGTTTCCCCAAATAGTCCTCTCTTCCTCAGCTACCCAGTGGCTCTGTCAGCCACTACGCTGTCACGAACTGGTGAATTGCCACAGACGTCAACATACGTCACTGCACGGCTTCACTGCTACTGGCACAGTACCTGACTGGAGCACTTGTTGCTCAAATAACCGTCAATTCCCTCTTCTGGTTCAACACATGAACTAGGGAAGACTTCTCAGAGTACTGGCGGACTTCAGATGACGCGTAAATCCACGGGAGCGAGGTTCAACTGTCCTACTGACAAGACCATCCATCACACGTCCGACCTCTATGACGTGTCGTATCTGACTGCTGGCGCCAGCCCGGCGCGCTGGCCGGACCCCCTTCCTTCGTGACGTCACTTTTGCTACGGGAAGTTTTCATTGGCTCCCGGTGCCACACTGCTGCCGGTGACCAATCCGGTGCCACTGACGTCACACGGTTTTGGCGGGAGATCAGAGAGGTAAGCGCCATCTTGGCTCCCTAAAGGGCCTAAACCACAGGCCAAAATATTACTATTTCACAAATTTCTCGGCTCTCCGAGAACACTTCACTCTCTCCCATATATCAAATTGTAGCCTGCAACGTAGAGAATGCTTGGGAAAAGTAGACATGGCTCTTACTGCAGGCATGGGAGAATTATAAGGGGGGGAACTCCGTCACAATATATATATATATATATATATATAAATATATATATATATAAATATATATATATATATTTATATATATATATATATATATATATATATATATATATATATATATATATATATATATATATATATATATATATATATATATATATATATATATATATATATATATATATATTGTGTGTGTGTGTGTGCGCCATTGCAATACTTGATTCTGACACGTGGAATCGTTAGGATGTGATTGATATATACTGGGCTTAATGAACTCACATTCAAACGGGATTTTCCGTAGCTTTGGGCAAAGTTACAGGAACACGTTCTCACAGATATAAAGCCTCTCTCAGAATACTGGGCACGGTGTGCTGCTTCTGGGGTGGGTTCTTAAAGCTCCCCTTGTTCTACGAAATTAACCAATTAGTGACCGGCATCATGTAGGCCTAGGAATGCCGCTTCTAATAAGATCTTGACCTTCAGTCACATGACTCGAGATATCACAGCCTACCAGTGAATTGTTTACACAAGCCAGGAAAACTGTTAGGTATCTCCTGCCCCAAGTCCCTCTCGCTCTGCTCTAAGCGATTTAAGCTTAAGATCTTATTAATACTGTAATTCCTGTCAAAGCAAGACTACAGCGACAATACCTTCCCAGCAAGCATTACAAATGTTGTCGAAAGAAAGGTGGATATCTTCCAGATAAATTTAGATAAGTTCTTGCAAGAAGTGCCAGACCAACCTGGGTTCGGGGAGTAGAAACACTCCCGAAACCCTCTCCAGGTAAAGTTGAGAACAAATGTCTGACCTTCAGTGTCCAGTTCAATTAAGTTTATTGAGATAATTAAATACATCCCAAAAGGATAGAGAAGCTTAGGCTATTTCTACGCTCATTTACATCTAGTCCCTGAAGGGGCTTACAATTCCATACAGTAGACAAATATTAATATACATCACAAATCCACATACCTTAATTCAACAGTCATCACAGTACATATTACAAAAAATATTTTACAAAAATCTTAGTATTTACACTCTTGGGGTGTTTAATCCTCCCAAGAATTCTCTTCATCATACCAAGTCAATATTCAATACTAATGCACATTCACAGTTTCAATTCTCCAACTCTTAAAAGTTCCAAGGCATTATCTTCGCGCCACATTTTTTTTTCCATGATGGGTTTTCAAACCTTTAAGTTTACCGTTTTCTTCAAATTTACTGAGAATCCAAAGTCCATTAGGCACAGACTCCCAACAATTTAGCACAGCTTTTTGTTCCTCACTTGTGCAGCTACCAACATCAAATGTGATCTTATTCTCAACTATGCTTTCAACTTCAATTTTTTTCTAAACCGTTTTACTTTAACTTTAGTTTCAACATTTTTCCACCACAGAAGGTTGAACACTGCCATCACTAATGGGTAGTTCATTTTTCTGACTCTTCCATCATTCATATTTCATCCACCTCCTTACTTTCATCCACTTTCATCCGTTTCACTCTCACACTTTGCTCGCCACTTGTAACTTCACCCCCCACATCATCCCCCACTTCACACCCCACATCACCCCCCAATTTCACCCCTAACTTCACTCCCCACTTCACTCCACACTTCACCACCACTTCACTCCCCTCTTCACTCCCCACTTCACCCCCCACATCACCTCCCCACTTCACACCCCACTTCCCTCACCACTTCACTGACACTTTACCCTCACTTCACTCCCCACTTCACCTCCCACTTCACTCCCCACTTCACCCCCACCTCACTCCCCACTTTACTCCCACTTTACCCCCATTTCACCGCCACTTCACCCTCACTTCACTCCCACTTTACCCCCGTTTCACTTTCCACTTCACTCCCACTTCACCCCGACTTCACTTCCACGTCATCCCCACTTCACCCCCCCCCCTTCATCCCCACTTCACCTGCCACTTCATGCCCCCTTCCCCCCCACTTCACTCCTCACTTCATCCCTACTTCCCCCCATTTCACTCCCAGTTCATCCCTCACTTCACTCCCCACTTCACCCCCTCCATTTCACTCGCCACTTCACCCCCTCCCACTTCACTCCCATTTCACCCCCCAAATTTCATTCCCCACTTCACTTCTTACTTCACCCTCACTTCACTCCCCACTTCACCCCCACTTCCCTCCCACTTCACCCCCATTTCACCCCCACTTCACTCCCCTCTTCTCCCTCCACTTCACTTCCCCACTTTACGCCCCACTTCACCCCCACTTCACTCCCCTCTTCTCCCCCCACTTCACTTCCCCACTTTACCCCCCACTTCACCCCCACTTCACTGCCCACTTCACCCCCCCCCACTTCACCCCAACTCACCCTGTCTACTTGTCACAGTTAACTTTTCTCAAGCTTCGATGCTCTTGTCCAACTTTCTGAAGTATTCCAAGACGTGTGTACGAGCGTCAGAGTTAACGAGCCTGCCCTGTCCCTCATCACCACCAGGATACACTTTTTCCGCTTCCGTTCCTACTGCCGCTAGGCTAGGTTTCATTGTCACTGTTCCTGTCTCCCAAACACTGGTCACAGGAACTATTGTTCTCTCCACTGTCTCTTCCTTGTTCCTGCTTTACGATCTTGCTTCCCTTCGGTGTTTCCTTTACTCTGATTGTGGGTTCCGGTTTGGAATCTCTCACACGGGGCATCATGGGACAGAGAGAAACCCGCATTGTGAATGTCTCGACAACTACTGCAAGATGACAAACATTTTTCTCCTTTTTCAATCATAACTACTCTTTTGTGAGTCATTCTACTTGCAGCAGTACCTACATCTGGGGTCAAACTGGCATTTCCAACTCATATATCCACAACGAGAACACTTTATGCATAGTGTTGGCTCATCACTATATTTTGCCATTTTCCTGTCCGTTATACATAAATTCTTTCTAGAGCATGACCCTTTAACAACGCCACACTCTGGCTTTGTTTCCTCACCGCCTATAATGTTCCTCTTCGCCCAAACAACACTTTCATCGTTGAGATAATAATTTAATTCATTGTGTTTAAGGAAAGGAAGCCAGAGTGTATTCACACACAATAGGTTTATATCAAGGTCCCCCACACCAAAATTTTAATTACTGACTCCACCCAGGACGCAACCCCACAGCAAGCTGACTAACTCCTGTGTACCTATTTACTGCTAGGTCAACCGGACCGTTAGGTAATAGAAAATGCGCTGAACCATTTCTGTCCTGCTCGGGATTCAAACCCAGAATTCTCGATTGTGAGTAGATAATGAACCCGACTGTACTACCGGGACCCTCTTAAGATGAAGAGACGAAGACATGGCAGATAAAGAGATGAAGATCCAAGTATGTTGGATACTTAAAAACTATAACCTTTGTGTAAATTACTCATTTTTTCAGGAGCAACCAGAGCAATATTTTTAAATCCGTCAGACATTACGTATTCAACTGACTATTCTGTCCCAACTGTTATTTAGGACTGGTGACCACTATCAGGGATTAGGGACTTTACAAACTGGATGCTGAACTTAACTGATACTTCACTTATTGGCGAACAGAGACCCCAACCACTCCCTGATAAAGTAAGATCGACCACAGCAGCCACACTGCTGGTATCGTCAATCAATCAGCAATGATCACTAGAGTGCATATAATAAGTTGGGAGATCATCCTGTAATCGCTGTATACTCGGAGAGGGGTTCAACCTCACCTTTATTTGGGGATCGGCTCCAATCTGGTCTACTGGTCGTGTATACACACCCTGTCGAGCCAACGTGACTCCCACACACTCGCCTTGTTCTGGGCTGCTCTCCTAATTCCTCTTCCCTATACTATTTCCACTGCGAGCCGATCTGCACACGCTTCTCTTTCTCTCCCTCTACCCAGGAATCTTCAAGAGGATAAGAGCAAAATCAGTATCAAGTTTTCATTAAATAAACAGCAGTAGGGCTCAGCCTCTAGCCTTCTCACTGCTTGTGGCTAGGTAATTTTCATATAAGAATATTTCCAATAATAATATACTAACTTTCTCACCTTACATTGCATCACTCACGCCCTTATGGATTCAAGCACTCCCTCACACATATCATGGTGTCCATACAGTCCTCTCTTCTACGTCCTGAGGTCCACCACTAAGAACATCTTTGGGTCCCCAAAATCAGGTAGGCACTCCTGCAGTCCTTCCAATATCTGCTGCATCTGAAGTCCCACTGAAATGCTTGTGAAGTTCCTCTATGCAGCTTCACAGAAGAAACGTGTAGCTCCCCGACACTGAAAGTTCCACTCTACCAATCTAGTTCTACTCCACCACTGAAGTTCAACCCCACATCTGAAGCTTAACTTCACTCTTGAAGATTCCACTCTACACTTGGAGATTCACCATATAATCTTCCTCAGACACGAAGATCCTCACTAACTTCTCACGCACAAACCTGTAATTCCATTATCAATCCATAATAACATGTTTTCCTAATATAATATCAATACATATATTTACACAAAATAAATGCCTCCTTCCGATATCCCCTTCTGCACACCAGCTCTGCCGCAGAAATTTAGGATCTGATGACACTCGTCCTCTGACGCTCCAACATGTGATGATACTCGTCCTCTGACGCTCCAACATGTGATGACACTCGTCCTCTGACGCTCTAACATGTGATGACACTCGTCCTCTGACGCTCCAACATGTGATGACACTCGTCCTCTGACGCTCCAACATGTGATGATACTCGTCCTCTGACGCTCCAACATGTGATGATACTCGTCCTCTGACGCTCCAACATGTGATGATACTCGTCCTCTGACGCTCCAACATGTGATGATACTCGTCCTCTGACGCTCTAACATGTGATGATACTCGTCCTCTGACGCTCCAACATGTGATGACACTCGTCCTCTGACGCTCCAACATGTGATGATACTCGACCTCTGACGCTCCAACATGTGATGATACTCCTCCTCTGACGCTCCAACATGTGATGACACTCGTCCTCTGACGCTCCAACATGTGATGATACTCGTCCTCTGACACTCCAACATGTGATGACACTCGTCCTCTGACGCTCCAACATGTGATGACACTCGTCCTCTGACGCTCCAACATGTGATGATACTCGTCCTCTGACGCTCCAACATGTGATGATACTCCTCCTCTGACGCTCCAACATGTGATGATACTCGTCCTCTGACGCTCCAACATGTGATGATACTCCTCCTCTGACGCTCCAACATGTGATGACACTCGTCCTCTGACGCTCCAACATGTGATGATACTCGTCCTCTGACGCTCTAACATGTGATGACACTCGTCCTCTGACGCTCCAACATGTGATGATACTCCTCCTCTGACGCTCCAACATGTGATGATACTCGTCCTCTGACGCTCCAACATGTGATGACACTCGTCCTCTGACGCTCCAACATGTGATGATACTCGTCCTCTGACGCTCCAACATGTGATGATACTCGTCCTCTGACGCTCCAACATGTGATGATACTCGTCCTCTGACGCTCCAACATGTGATGATACTCGTCCTCTGACGCTCCAACATGTGATGACACTCGTCCTCTGACGCTCCAACATGTGATGATACTCGTCCTCTGACGCTCCAACATGTGATAACACTCGTCCTCTGACGCCCCAACATGTGATGATACTCGTCCTCTGACGCTCCAACATGTGATAACACTCGTCCTCTGACGCTCCAACATGTGATGATACTCGTCCTCTGACGCTCCAACATGTGATGATACTCGTCCTCTGACGCTCCAACATGGCGCTACTCCTGGTCGTCTGCCAAAATCATTTTAGACTGTCTCTAAAAGCTTCTCACAGTCCCGACTTGAGTCTGCAAAGTCGCCTGCAGGTTTCACACAGACTTTCTTTTTACTCAAGTAATGTCTCACATTAGAGTCCACACAGGACACGACCACCCTCTAGGCTTCAGGTCGCCTCTAATAGCTTCATGATCACTGAGAAATGACGATGTACGACGTCCTCGGCAGCTTCTTCACACTTTGTAACAAGTAGCCTTCACTCAAACACTTTGCAAGAACTATATTTGTTTTTCTTCTCAGGTGATGGTGACGTACGTCCATTCCTGACGACTGTACCAACTCAAGTATTTCATGTTATGACATGAAACAAAATGTCGACATCTTATTCCATTTAACATTTACATGATGGTAGTCCTCTGCTTGTCTCTATTTAGACATTCACTGACGACTACTTAATTAACTTCCCACCCCTGACATCTAATTTCTAGTCAGGTGTGTACAATAACTCTCACACGGTAGCTACGTCACTACGCTACCTGGGGTTCATAACACCACCCTCCTTAAACAATGATTCAAATTCATCAAATTCCTTGGCCAACTGAATCGTCCATTATAGCTTTTGGTAAAAGTTACCACATCCAGGGATATAACAGCCACTTCCTTCCATTAATCTGTGCCTCTTGCTGTGTGTAGTCCTAATGCATCCTTCCTGTGAAACTTTCCTGTTGAAAATCTACAGAACTTTCAAACCCTCGTTTTTTCTGTCGTTGATCACTATACTTCTTTGGTAGTTTTTCCCTGTCACTCTTTCCCCTGAATTAATAAGTCGAGAACGTAGTCGAGGGTTGTTAAGTAGCACAAAACCGAACTTTCCACTTGCATAAGTGGCTTTCAAACATAAACAATCTTTAAGCCAACACTTAATCCTGGAATAATTTTGTTCCATATATAGGGGAGCCGGTCGGCCGAGAGGACAGCACACTGGGCTTGTGATGTTATGGTCCTGGGTTCGATCCCGGGTATCGGCGAAAAACAATGGGCAGAGTTTCTTTCACCCTATGCCCCTGTTACCTAGCAGTAAAATAGGTACCTGGGTGTTAGTCAGCTGTCACGGGCTGCTTCCTGGGGGTGGAGGCCTGGTCGAGGACCGGGCCGCGGGACACTAAAGCCCCGAAATCATCTCAAGATAACCTCAAGAAGATATATTAATAAAATATATTAACATCCAAGTTTCCAAGCTTTTCCCTCAAACAAAATCTCACTGAAAATTATTCAAAGCTGAAAAATGTTTTATACTTCATTAACACCGGAAAACAATAGGTTCCGAAAAATAAGGAAATCTTCCTCAGGGTAATTGAAGTTAGTATGAAGACCAAAATACTCAGCAGAAGATGAAGAGACTACGACGATCGGTCCGTCCTGGACAATTGACATGTTGATTGTGATGAAAGCGAGGTTGTTTGTTGTTTTAGATTCAGCTTCTCGGAACAAAATGTTCCAAATAGCACGGGCTATGGTGAGCCCGTAGTGGACTTACCTGGCACAGGAGCGGGGCTGTAACTGAGGGAGCGAGGGAGGTATGGGCATTAAGTAAGGCAAGAGAGCGGTGAGGAGCAAGTAAGATGAGGTAATTCCTAGAGGAAGGTAAGAGCAAGGCAAAAGGTAACAAGAAGAAGAAAGGTATGGATGGGATTGGTGTAATAATGGTGTGCAAGAATAGGAACGTAACAATAAGAGGAAAAAGACAAAAGAAAAAGAAAGAGAATAAGGGGGTAGGCTTATGTCAGGTCACGTTTGTAAGAAAGTTTAGAAGATTTATGTACTGTGAAAGGCAAGAATCAACAACAAAGCCAGGACTCAGGTTCATATTGGGTAGGTTGTGTATCTGAGTCGTGATACGACTGAAGCAAGTCGTGTCGACTGTGTAGAGTAGAGGCAGGAAAGATTACTTTAGAAGAAGACCAATCAATAGGATGATTAGAGTCCCTAACATGACAGAAGAGAACATTGTTTGTGTCTTCAGACTTAACACTTCTTTTGTGTTCCATAAGTATGTCATTTAGTGTATGTTAGTATATATTTCATGAACCGTATTCATTGACTAAGAAATCTCACTACAGTACTCTTATGAATGGGTATCAGCATAAAATTTGGATATGTCTTGCATAGATTTCAAGCTTAGAAAGCATGAAAGGTTACTCTCAGCAACTTTCCTTCCAAAAAGCTATAGATCAATCTCAAAGGCACGAATAGTCATAAAACTATATGAATTTACTGCGTCCTAGTGACGCAGGCAGGCCGGGAAGGTATGAACCAGTGGCTGCAACAGCGCTTTCCTTCGCGAACTTTTAGAGTCCATCAAGATCCTGCATCTTAGTGTTGAAGTAAGTTAAGTGTTCCGTGATACTCGTTGGGCACGTTACATCCCGACCCTCTTCATTATCTCTCAGTTCATGCACATCTTTCCCTTCTATTACATAAATGTTACTATTTCATCATGCAGCTTTAGTCCATTTGTTCAACTTAACCATCGAACATCAGTGAAATATGGCAGTTCGTGATAGTTTTATTTTACTTGCAATAAAACTGTTGAATTGTTTGTAGTTAAGACTTTCATGCTTGTATTAGTTCCGGCCAGTTGACGACATCTATTACATTATCCGTACTTAATATTTTACTGTGCATTGCATCTCTATGAATAATGTAATGGAAATTGCAACAAATTCTTGGCGTTTGTTCTCAGCTAGTAGTTTTTCTTTAACATAAACACTGGCTTTACTACGTTTACTATCATTTACAGTGGAAGGTCTATCGTCAGACCCTGAGCTTCCGTCCAATCAGCACCAGATTTGTCCAGAACTTATAGAAAACGTTAAACATATCACCTGCTATTTTTTATTTTATTAATATCAACTTCACTAACTCTTCCTTTACATGACCACTCATCAACACAATGTATATAATTTCTAAACTGCACAGATGTATTTAAACTTTCAACTCCATTCAAGGGGCGCACTAAAGAAAATCCAGTAAAAGTCCTCATATTCAGTTTGAGTTGACCTAATATATCCTATACTTCACCAATCACTTCGGAAGCTATTTATTGAGTGGATTATGCTTACAAAAACCTTCTCCAGGCAATTTATTTCTGAAGCCTTAAACGTGCATTTAAATATTAAGATTCTTTCCGGGAAAGGGTTCATGGACAAAGCCATTTCCTGAGCTTACCTTAACTGATTTAAGGTAAGCTCACTTACCTTAAATCAGTGGGCACATCAAGCACGCTTACCACACTTACCACTTAACTGAAGCCTCCATGACTTGGCAGAAACTTTGATTTACACTTAAATTCCTTGACTACAATTGCCTCTTGTTGTCAACTCAAGCCTGTTGGGTTTCCTTTTATTCAGCAAATATGTAACGACTTTCCACTATTCCCATAAAATCCAATGCTCGTCTTCTTCTTCTTGTTGATAATAGGTGTAGTTTGCATGAAGGGTTCGACCTCCCAATGACTGCACAAGTACAGATGTTGGGAGATGCGGGGATGTTGCGAATGTAACGTACGATTATGTTACGTTGTTGAGTAGATTAGATACACAGTGTTTACTGGGTTTTCATATTTATTTAGTAGTCTTGGATACCGCAGTGTCGTAGACGTTAAGAAGGAGCCTAGAGCAGAGCAGAGAGCTGAGTGAGGCTGGAGTCGCGGAGTTCTATGTGGGAGAGTGTTGTAGCTTGATGCAGTCCTAGTCTGCTGTCTATTCTGTATCGGAGCTGTAGCGTCTTGGGGTCAATTAGAACTGCATACGCCGAGCGCTACAATCTTGAATGTGGAAAATGTACTGTCGGCTATTTCGCAATTCGCTTGCTTATATTCGGTGACTACACCATAGCTTCCTCCAACAGGATGCAAAGAGTGTTACCTGTAATTAGGGAAAGGATTTGAGTAGTCATAATTAGTTTTAATTAGGTTTGTCATTAAGGTAATGAGATATTGGAGCGAGTATAAGCATTACTAGCTACAAGAATAATAAGTTACAAAAGTGCTTGTTGTATTGAGCCGTAGATAGATGAGCGGCGACAAGAACAGAGGCATATGTTGGATTTCTGGGGATTGAACTCATATATTAAATTATTTGATTTTTGTATTTAAATAAATCGAATGACCACCCACTTTTGAGAAGAGGGAAAACGAATAATAGTGATTATTAGATTAACACTATAGAATCAGTGCCTATGGATAATAATTAAATGAATAACCACTTGAAATTAATGAATAGACTGTATTATTAATTAATTAAAGTCAAGGCCTCAAATATCAACATTGGGGGTATTTCTAGAAGTTCATATATATCTAGGAACCAGTGTGGTTCGTCACTAGTTCATTGTTGAGTTAGTAACATAGTAAATCTAAACTAAAATAGATTCAAAGATATGATACCTCAAATTATGAATATTAAAGATTATGAATTATTGAGCAACAGTAAGAGCAAACACATTAATTACCAAATCATAAATTCTGGCAATAAATTATTCACTGAAAAGATCATATATGAATCATATGGAAATCAGTAATAATCTTAGATAAATTTATACGAAATAGGTGTCTTAGCTGTAAGACGACTTCTGTAACTCCATTTCGTCATTCGTCCTCGTGGTCACAGGATCCCAATAAAGAAAGAACCCGAAGTGAATATCACGAATGAAGAGAAACATCTTATCAACTCCTCATATACACGCTGCAATCAGGGAAATTTAAGTAGCATTTGATTAGGCTACGAGTTATTTCAAGTATTCATTAAAATTGAAATAAATTAAGAAAATCAACTAACGTTGTGTATTGGATGTTCATTCGTTGTCACAACAGACTACCCACAGATATACAATCTAGAATGATGCATCAAACGAGAATGGTATACTTAACATGAGCGTAGCATATACTAAGGTCTACCGAAACCGCGTCGGCCAGTCCCAGGGGTCCACTCCTGTGTACGCGTAATTACGGGCCGTGGCTTCAATTGTTGAGGCGTTATTAACTAGCGGGGCACTGTAGAACACGTGAAGAGGTAATTGTCGACTATTGATTGAGTTTCAACATAATTCTTGTTGGAAAACTCCTCAGTCACTATCACGTGTCTCGCCACTCTTATCGCCAGGAATACCTCGTGAGTAATGGCGTCTCTGCCCTCCCTCAACCCGTCTCTTGCATTCACAACAGAAATTACTAATCATGGATAATTCTTTTCTGAGCAATTATTGATGTAATACGCTAATAAGAACTGGGTTGCAATTATAGGGAATTATATAATATCATATTCTCGTTGAATGGTGTTAAACGAGAAATGGAGAGGATGTTTATTCTCTCCATAGCATTCGTACGTAACAGATAAAACTGCTACTAGATAATAATTTCAGTTAATAACTCTTGGTTTTGGATTATTGGGAGTCATATTATCCGTAGGTAATTATTACACGGAATACTGATAATTTTAGAGAACCACATTCAATTCTCTAACATATTGGTGGTAAACGTGTCTAGATAGACATTATCTGATGCAATTTTGTTACTCGATGTCGTGAGAATTCTAGCACTAATGCGCAGATAAAATTGTTAATTTATGTTGACACTACCGTTAGTGAAATTAGTAACTACTGTAGTTAGTATATAATGATGATGATGTAGTATAATACACTAGTAGTTTGTTTGTGTTGGAAATTTCCAACATAACTCCGGGGGGAGAAAACTCGGGTCGCAGTTCAATGTTGAGTACTGACGTACCTATCCCGAAGTTAGTATTAATGTTAGTATGTTAGTACGTTAGTACACACATAACGGATGTCCAGTAATTGTCAAGGACATACAAGACTTTAAGTCTTGTAAAGGAACTCATGTTAAATGAAAAACATGGAACTGTGAATCATCTAAAGTTAATGACTACTAAAGCCTACAATGCACTCCTTGACTGGTGTCGCGATGACGTGTAACGGTTATGTTACTAAGTCTTAAAGTTTTGCAAACTCATAGATGCTCTAGATGGAATAATGTTATAGTTGATAGTCTACACAAACAAATTAAGTATTAAATCATACAATTTAAGGTAACTGAGAATCCACTGTGAGGTGAATGTCCTGGTTCATCGTGACTTGTAACTGATTTGTTACTTGACATCACAACACAGCATCATCATGATTACTCAAATTGGATGGGAAATGATTTGCTCTTAGTCAGAGCTATAATAGGCTTGTAGTTTCCGTTTGCATTGTTGAGCAGCTGCTCTAGTTGGGCGGGTGCTCAGTGGATCAGAATTGTTGTCCTCGGAAACTGTAGGTGAAGTTGGTTCTGCTAAACACTCTCGTTCTGCTAATTCGAGATGTACCAACTTCTCTAACGTTTTTAGGGTAGTAGTGCCTCGGCACAAAACTCTCAGGATGCCTTGGTGATCTGGGTGGATAGAGACAATTTTTGCCTATAGGCCATTCTGACCTGGGTCCATCACTGTCAACTAGTACTAGGTCTCCTGGTTTGAGTTGAACTTTATTATAGGGGCTCGAAGCTCCATAGTGGTACTCTCGTAGAGCTGTGAGGTACTCTCGAGTCCACACCTCATTCCACCTTTCAATTACTCTCGAGAGATGTTGGTAACTTTCCACTGAGTCACTCCTGGTTACATGGGAAGGGTCGACGGGGTCCTCTTCTGCTAAAGGTATCAGAGGGCTCAGCAGGCCTCCATGTATTAAATGTGAGGGACTCAGGGGTTCTCTCTGTGAGAAGTCATCTGATAGGTAAGTTAATGGGTGATTGTTGATTCGCGCCTCAATTTCCACGACGAGTGTTTGGAGTTCAGAGTAACTAATTTTCTGTCGATGCAAGGTCTTCCTTAAACATTTCTTGACAGTCCCTATCATACGTTCGTAGAACCCACCTTGCCAAGGGGCTCTGGGAGCAATAAATTTCTAGTGGTATTGTCGTCTCTGCATGACAGACTTCACTTCTGGATGATTCCATATCTCTCGTAGGCAGGCTTCTCCTGCCACAAAATTTGAACCATTATCAGATATCATTAGTTTGGGACAGGATCTGCGAGCTACAAATCTACGAAAAGCTTGGATGATGGCTTCGGCACTCATGTCAGAAGTCACTTCTAGATGTACGCCTCATGTGGTTGCACACGTGAAGAGGCAAATATAAGCTTTCACTGGTATCTTATTTGGATTGCCAGTGAGAGCAAAGCTCCTGTGTAATCGACACCAGTGGTCTCAAAGGGACGAAGATGGACTACTCTCTCCTTAGGGAGCGGCGGAGGTCCTGGGTAAGGACACAATCGAGCGTCGTATCCTTTGCAGATTACACAGAACTTAATGATTGCTTTGACAGTTTGACGACCTTGAGGAAGCCAATATTTCTGTCTTAGGTTGGTGAGAGTGTCTAACACTCCACCATGCAAAGTACCATATTGATGGTGATGTAAAACTAGAAGTTTTGTAATAATATGGTGACATGGTAGAAGGATCGGATTCTATGTATCCAAATCAATTTTTGCATGAAGCAAACGTCCTCCACACCTTAATATATTATGAGTGTTGGTGTCATACCAGACACCTAGAGACTTGGTTAATTTGTTTGGAAGATTTTCATATTCACTTCCATACGTCTCTTGTACACGTTTGATCCAGTAGAGGATAGGATTGGGAAACTTATGCCTGATTCCTATCTTAGCAAGAAAGTCAAACACCTGTGCTGTCACTCTTAATAACTTACTCAAGTTAGAATAATTGTGAGGATTAATAGCTGAGATTCGATGAAGTTCTGGGTCTTTCATGGGAGTAGTGATACTGGTCACTATGACTTGTGGTTTCTGTTTGGGCCACTGACCACTAACAAGCCATGAAGGTCCATTAAACCACATCGAAGACTTGATTAGCCGTTTTAATGTTAACCCTCTCGATAAGTAATCTGCAGGATTATCTTTAGTGAGGACATGTCTGAATTTATATCCAGCAGATAATTCATGAATTTCCCTAACGCGATTACTAACGTAGGGAGTTTTGTTGTTGTTATTTCTTACCCATTGTAAGACTGCCTCATTGTCTGACCACACTACGATTTCACCAAAATGGATATTATTGAGTGTCTTGGTCAGGCATTGAGCCAATCATACTCCCACTAGCAATGCAGTCAACTCCATTTGAGGTAAAGATCTCTTCTTGATTGGAGCAACTCCTGCTTTAGATGTGAGTAAAATTGATTGTGCACTATTTACTAAGTAGGCTGCAGCGCCATACGCTTTGCTAGAGGCATCGCAAAAGACGTGCAAATTTGGGGGTAAGTTTTGTCCTGAAGCATTACAAGGAAATTTCAAAACACCTAATTGATTGAAATCCGTTGTGAGTATTTGCCATTTATCTTGCAACTCAATTGGCAACGGATCATCCCATCCCATATGTTTCTGCCAGCATTCCTGCATGAGGAGTTTGCCCCTTATTAATATAGGACTAAGTAAGCCCAAAGGGTCAAATGGTTGACTGACATACGAGAGTAATTTTCTCATGGTAAGGGATGAATTATTGGTTTGTACTGACTTGACATTCATCTCATCAGTACCTGTGTTCCATTCCACGCCCAGAACTTTTAATTGATTAGGCACCTGATAACCCGGAAATTCTTTCTCGATTATCTGGTTTAATGATTTATTGTTTGAGGCCCATGATTGTAGTGGCATATTGGCTCCTAACAATTCACGGTTAGCCTCATGGTAGATTTCTACCAATTTGGATTTGTCATTTGTAGTTCCCTGGAAATTATCGACATACAGGTTGTCACTGATCTCCGTTTTATAAGGGCTATTTGACTTCTTCAAATGTGTATCTAATGTGGCATGAAGTAGAAACTGGGGGGAAGTCGCTCCGAATAGCACAGAGGCAAACCGGTAGGTTATGATGTCACTGTCAGGATCCAGTGGGTCCTTAATCCAGAGAAATTTTGTGTAATTATGATCCTCTTCTTGCAAGCCTACTCTAAGGAAAGCTTTACTGATATCAGCAGTATAAGCAAAAATACCAGTGCGAAATCGTAATAATACATCATGTAGCTTTTGTGTTAGGCTAGGTCCCATTTGGAGACATTCATTCAAGGACACGCTGTTTGCCTTCACTTTGGCACTACAGTTGAAAACAATATGTATTGGCGTTGTCAATGAATCTTTCACCACAGCGTGATGGGGTAAATAGTGACCTGCTTTTCGGTCATCATTATCAACAACTTCGAAAAATTTGAGTCTGGCCCTCGCTTCGGTACGGGGCAGACGTGTTGCATCGGCACTCCAGCAGTTGGTGTTGTTTGCCCGTTTCGGCTGCTTGGGGGCGGGTGTGTCTCTGCTCGCCTGTGCTGACGTGGCGTTACGATGGGGGTCCCTCTACCCCCTGTCGTCCGGGCTCAGTCTGTGGGACTGGAGTTCTCTGTGCGGGCTGGTTACCTGGAGATTGCCCTGGCTTGTGAAATGCTCTCTGTCCCTGTGTTTGCAATTTATGGGGTCGAATTGGTAACGGCCCGTAGGGCAATTGTGAAGTTCGCAGAGGAGGTGGCATATCGCGATTTTCTCCGGCGATATGAGGGGCGGACACTACCCCTGCCGGATGGTGCGGGCACTGTAACCCTCTCGGATAGAAGTGGTGCACTTACTTACATCAGTGTGCATGGGGCTCCCTTGGAGTTTCCAGAGGCTCTGCTACGGCGGTATTTCGGCCGGTTTGGCGCAGTTGTTAGTGTGAGAGTGAACGTGGTGTCTTCTAGTCCTCTTAAGGGTGTGAGGTCTATCATTCGCACCCTGGGCATGAGACTCCGGGCGGATATTGCGTCCTCTGTGCACCTTATGGGGTACAACGTTCGGGTGTTTTACGCCCGTCAGCCGAGGACGTGTTATCGTTGTGGTCTTTTGGGCCATCAGGCTGCTGACTGTTCTGCGCCTGCTGTTTCTCCAGTGAATCTCTTCAGTGAGGAGGATTTTCCGCCCCTTCCTGTGGGGGATGATTCGGTGGGTGTGGACGTCTCTTCGGCTGAGGAGGTGCCCTCTGTATCAGCTGTTGCTCCGCCTGTTGCGCCCCCTGTTGTTGCCGCATCTCAGAGACCTGGGTGTCTAATATAAAGGCCTCATCACCTTTGTAAGCTATGATGTCAGGCTTGCAGAAGGTCCCTCTATCCGGTATACGGACTTCACGTTCCACCTAAAAACCTCTTTGCCGTAGGCGGCCGGCTACGAACCGGGTGATATCGTCATGACGTTTCACCCGAGCCCCATGTGTCTTGTAGTATGCTTGGGACATGTGGCCCAAGGTCACTGGTTTCTGGCAGGCATCGCAAAGACCAGAAGCCTCGGGTCTACCCCTAGTTGCTCTAGACGGAGTGGCTACAGCGTTTGCCCTAATCTGGATGGCATGTGCAAAATCTCCTCCGCTTAGCAGACGGTTACCGGATACGACCCACTTGTGGCAAGATGGAACCTCAGAAAAAGACGCAAGGCCGGCACCGTCAACCATGCTATACAGTTTTGCTTTCCACCTTCTAGAGCGCTCAGTCGTTCTGTTAGAAGGGGGTTCCGGCGTCCGTGGTCGGGTCTACCCATCGACGCATTCACGCTTGGAACGTGGGTAGGAGAGCCGCTGCCACTACCACAGAACTCTCCGACTCTACCAACGCCCTGAATCGCTTGTTTTTCTGTAGGCAGATTGATGTAACAAAGTCGGGAATTCCTAGTCCCACTGTCCTTTACTTCGGCATGGAAAAAGGCATTAGGAGTATCATGAGGCAGTTGCAGCCAGCCACGAATGGCATGCTGCAGCCGCCAGTCAAGCCTCGCTAATTCCGTCTTAAACACGCGTCCAAGAACAAGCTGGTGGTTCATCTTGGGGATTAGGTGGTGTTTTAGTAGGTATAGCCTCTGTTGGGGTTTGAGTGGCGCCTTAGTGATGTTCGTCAAACAGGGAACCATATGATAAGTGTCTGCCCCCGGCTCCGATAAGTATTCCTAAATACTTATAATCGTCCGCCACACTCATAGTACCGATTTCATCGTCCCCAATGTAGTATACCCTCCTGGTGGGGATATGCCACGTCTTACGATGTGCATCGCGTATGCTTAGCGTACGGCATTTCGCAGCATTTACTTAAGACCAGAGCCACGCAGTGTGTAGCAAATACTTGTTATAAGCTTCTGTTGTCCGGCAGCCGTCTCTGCTGCCACAACCAGATCGTCAGCGAATGTCAGCGCTGATAACTTTTCGCCCCCAGTCCAACACCTAGCCCTAGTAATTGCCTCATCAATTATTAAGTTAAAGAGAAATGGAGACCGGGGGGGGGGGGGTGTCACCCTGTTTCACCCCCCTAGTGATCAGGATGTCCCTCGACATTTCCCCTTGGCTGGTTATTACGGTTGAGGACCGATCATAGCCCGACATTATGAATGTCCTTAAAGGCTTTGGAATGCCTTTACGTTTCATGACCTGATGGATGGCCGGATGGGAGACGCTATTGAAAGCCTTCTCCATATCCAGAAAAGCTAGGTGCGTGTTGTGCTTGAGCGCACGAGCCTCAGCTAGGAGGGCATCCAGGATCACCAGGTTTTCAGGGCATCTGTCCACAGGAACGAAGGCCTTCTGCCGCCTTTCGATCCTGACTGCCTCGAAGAGCCTGCTGCTCAGAATCTTATGGAACAGTCTCACTATCGTAGATGACATGGTTATGGGGCGATAATGGGAAGGAGAGTCTGGGGTGGGTTCCTTAGCTAACAGCACTGTCTTATTTTTGCGAAAAGAATGTGGCAGAGATTTATTTACCAGCCACAGATTAAACAACTTTGCAAACACCCTGATTGGTAGAGCTTTAAGTAAACGTATAATGATACCGTCTGGGCCGGGAGCAGCATTGCCACTTGCCTTGAGAGCAACAAGGATTTCCTCTGGTGTCATAGGGTCCCCTAGTTGCTGATTAACTGGATCATGGTCACGAATTGGGCGGCGGTTCGGTGATGAGGGTCTAGAGAAGAGTGTCCCCTAGAATGGAAAGAGACGAGCTGGCTCCACCTCAGTGGGGGGTTACTCTCCAGTCTCCGGAAAGGACGCGCGCAGCGGCTTTTGAACGCTCCTTCTCGTACAGGCTCTGACACAGAATGTTCTGTGCTCTTCGCTCCCTTTTTCGTCCGGTCGGAGGTTGGGTTGGATCGTCACGATTAATCGATGGAGGTCTCTGTCGACGCGCAGGGTGAGGGCGCAGTGCGTGGTAACCAGATCTTTTGGCAGAAGTAACCACTCGAGCATGGCGCTCAAGGATCCTATCCACGTTGTGGCCGTTACCACTGACCAGGTCAGTGATTGCCTCATCAAGGAGTTCTTTCACCCCTCCAGTTTCCTGGCCCCTGGGTGCAATAGCTGCAAGGAATTCCACCATGGTTTCCTTCCAAGAAGCTTGCTGGGGAGTCCCGTCAGGGGGAGGGGGGAGGGCGGCATGTCTGGTTCGGCGCCATCTGGGGCGCCCACCGCCGCCCTGATATTGCCTCTCCGTCTATTATTCCTTAATGGGCTAGGATAAAGTTACCGTTATTTAAGTTATAACGTTATCGTTATAATTTCGGAGTAGCAGAGAAGCCCTTTCCTGGTGTTTTGGCCGGAATAATTCTCTATCCCCCTCCGCATTCCCTTGAATTGAGGTCGCTTCCTTCTGTCGTATCGCAGAGCCCAGGTACTTCACTTCCTCTTAGCCAGATTAACTGTAAGATTGACTTGCTGTTAGCCGTTGAGTACTTACGTCACCACATCTAAGTGATCTCCAGGTCTTCCCGAGACATCATTATAGCCTCGACACGGACGCTGCTGCACCCCTTTACTGCTCCCATCACTAAACTCATTAGCCTCTGTAAAAAAAAGTTTCCATAATTATTCATCCTGTTAAAGTATAAGTAACTGTTCAGTGGAAAATCTCTGAAAACAAATGTTTTACCTCGTAGGTGAACACCATCATCGACACAGATGATGAGTCAGACCACAAGTGCCACTCTCAGGTAGGCATTACACAATGGTAATGATCATCGCCTTTTGATACCTGTAAACTCTGGGAGCTTCTCACACTACAGCTATACTTCTTAAGACTATACCTTATATGTAGACTATAGAATAAAGCGCAGACTTCTTTAGCTACATCATTTGTCCGATTATGTGATTAAAGTCATTTTAATTAATGATCCAACCTTCAATGGACTATTTCATAGGTTTGTTTGTGTAATTATTTGACTAACTCAAAAGTGGGGGGGTGGGGGTTATATTAGTAATATTTATTTAATTTATAATTAGTTCGTTCAGTGTTGCAAGATATTATTAGAACTCAAACATCAATATTTGGTCAATTAAATTAACCATCATTTATTATTTAATTAATTAGCTCGAAGCACCAGTCTAAAGACGTTTGCTGTACTTGTTTATGTTGGACACTGAGTAAACTAATAGTTATCGTTAATTACTAATTATTCTTAAATCAAGTGAAATTATTAATTGAACAATTTAAGTCAAGATTCCTCAGCTGTGAGGCACGACGTCCTGGGGTAGACCCCTCCACACTCAATATGGCCGCACCTGGACGTACTGGGGTAGACCCCTCCACACTCAATATGGCCGCACCTGGACGTACTGGGGTAGACCCCTCCACACTCAATATGGCCGCACCTGGACGTACTGGGGTAGACGCCTCCACACTCAATATGGCGGCACCTGGACGTACTGGGGTAGACCCCTCCACACTCAATATGGCGGCACCTGGACGTACTGGGGTAGACCCCTCCACACTCAATATGGCCGCACCTGGACGTACTGGGGTAGACCCCTCCACACTCAATATGGCCGCACCTGGACGTACTGGGGTAGACCCCTCCACACTCAATATGGCCGCACCTGGACGTACTGGGGTAGACGCCTCCACACTCAATATGGCGGCACCTGGACGTACTGGGGTAGACCCCTCCACACTCAATATGGCGGCACCTGGACGTACTGGGGTAGACCCCTCCACACTCAATATGGCCGCACCTGGACGTACTGGGGTAAACCCCTCCACACTCAATATGGCCGCACCTGGACGTACTGGGGTAGACCCCTCCACACTCAATATGGCCGCACCTGGACGTACTGGGGTAGACCCCTCCACACTCAATATGGCGGCACCTGGACGTACTGGGGTAGACCCCTCCACACTCAATATGGCCGCACCTGGACGTACTGGGGTAGACGCCTCCACACTCAATATGGCGGCACCTGGACGTACTGGGGTAGACCCCTCCACACTCAATATGGCGGCACCTGGACGTACTGGGGTAGACGCCTCCACACTCAATATGGCGGCACCTGGACGTACTGGGGTAGACCCCTCCACACTCAATATGGCGGCACCTGGACGTACTGGGGTAGACCCCTCCACACTCAATATGGCGGCACCTGGACGTACTGGGGTAGACCCCTCCACACTCAATATGGCCGCACCTGGACGTACTGGGGTAGACCCCTCCACACTCAATATGGCCGCACCTGGACGTACTGGGGTAGACCCCTCCACACTCAATATGGCCGCACCTGGACGTACTGGGGTAGACGCCTCCACACTCAATATGGCCGCACCTGGACGTACTGGGGAAGACCCCTCCACACTTATTATAACCTGCCCATAACCTGCAAATAACCCGCCCATAACCTGCCCATAACCTGCACATAACCTGCCCATAACCTGCCCTTAACCTGCCCATAACCTGCACATAACCTGCACATAACCTGCCCATAACCTACCCATAACCTGCCCATAGCCTGCCCATAACCTGCCCATAACTTGCCCATAACCTGCCTATAACCTGCTCATAATCTGTCCATAACCTGCCCATAACTTGCACATAACCTGCACATAACCTGCCCATAACCTGCCCTTAACCTGCCCATAACCTTGCCATAACCGACCCATAACCTGCAAATAACCTGCCCATAACCTGCCCATAACCAGCCCTTAACCTGCCCATAACCTGTCCTTAACCTGCCCATAATCTGCTCATAACCTGTCCATAACCTGCAAATAACCCTGTTCATAACCTGCCCATAACCCGCCCATAACCTGCCCATAACCTGCACATAACCTGCCCATAACCTGCCCTTAACCTGCCTATAACCTGCACATAACCTGCCCATAACCTGCACATAACCTGCCCATAACCTGCCCATAACCTGCCCATAGCCTGCCCATAACCTGCCCATAACTTGCCCATAACTAGCCTATAACCTGCACATAACCTGCTTATAACCTGCCCTTAACCTGCCCATAACCTGCCCATAATCTGCTCATAACCTGCCCATGACCTGCAAATAACCTGCCCATAACCTACCCATAACCTGCCCTTAACCTGCCCATAACCTTGCCGTAAGCTGCCATAACCTGCCCATAACCTGCCCGTAGCCTGCCCATAACTTGCCCATAACTTGCCTATAACCTGCACATAACCTGCCTATAACCTGCAAATAACCCGCCCATAACCTGCCCATAACCTGCCCGTAGCCTGCCCGTAGCCTGCCCATAACTTGCCCGTAACTTGCCTATAACCTGCCCATAACCTGCCCGTAGCCTGTCCATAACTTGCCCATAACCTGCCCGTAGCCTGCCCCTACACCTCCCTTAACTCCCAAAACAATTATACTGACCAGAACAATATATTTGACATGTACAGGAGGTTCAGTTATCCTTACGTGTGGGTCAGGTTATCTTGAGGTTATCCTGAGATGATTTCAGGGCTTTAGTGTCCCCGCGGCCTGGTCTCATGGCAAGGTAGGAGCAGCTGGGTAACACGGTCAATAATGGTCTCATGGCAAGGTAGGAGCAGCTGGGCAACACGGTCAATAATGGTCTAATGACAAGGTAGGAGCAGCTGGGCAACACGGTCAATAATGGTCTCATGGCAAGGTAGGAGCAGCTGGGTAACACGGTCAATAATGGTCTCATGACAAGGTAGGAGCAGCTGGGCAACACGGTCAATAATGGTCTCATGGCAAGGTAGGAGCAGCTGGGTAACACGGTCAATAATGGTCTCATGGCAAGGTAGGAGCAGCTGGGCAACACGGTCAATAATGGTGTCATAACAAGGTAGGAGCACCTGGGTAACACGGTCAATAATTGTCTCATGACAAGGTAGGAGTAGCTGGGTAACACGGTCAATAATGGTCTCATGATAAGGTAGGAGCAGCTGGGTAACACGGTCAATAATTGTCTCATGACAAGGTAGGAGCAGCTGGGTAACACGGTCAATAATGGTCTCATGACAAGGTAGGAGCAGCTGGTGTAACACGGTCAATAATGGTCTCATGACAAGGTAGGAGCAGCTGGGCAACACGGTCAATAAGGGTCTCATGGCAAGGTAGGAGCAGCTGGGCAACACGGTCAATAATGGTCTCATGACAAGGTAGGAGCAGCTGGGCAACACGGTCAATAATGGTCTCATGACAAGGTAGGAGCAGCTGGTGTAACACGGTCAATAATGGTCTCATGACAAGGTAGGAGCAGCTGGGCAACACGGTCAATAATGGTCTCATGACAAGGTAGGAGCAGCTGGGCAACACGGTCAATAATGGTCTCATGACAAGGTAGGAGCAGCTGGGCAACACGGTCAATAATGGTCTCATGGCAAGGTAGGAGCAGCTGGGCAACACGGTCAATAATGGTCTCATGACAAGGTAGGAGCAGCTGGGTAACACGGTCAATAATGGTCTCATGGCAAGGTAGGAGCAGCTGGGCAACACGGTCAATAATGGTCTCATGACAAGGTAGGAGCAGCTGGGCAACACGGTCAATAATGGTCTCATGACAAGGTAGGAGCAGCTGGGCAACACGGTCAATAATGGTCTCATGACAAGGTAGGAGCAGCTGGGCAACACGGTCAATAATGGTCTCATGACAAGGTAGGAGCAGCTGGGCAACACGGTCAATAATGGTCTCATGGCAAGGTAGGAGCAGCTGGGCAACACGGTCAATAATGGTCTCATGACAAGGTAGGAGCAGCTGGGTAAGACGGTCAATAATGGTCTCATGGCAAGGTAGGAGCAGCTGGGCAACACGGTCAATAATGGTCTCATGACAAGGTAGGAGCAGCTGGGCAACACGGTCAATAATGGTCTCATGACAAGGTAGGAGCAGCTGGGCAACACGGTCAATAATGGTCTCATGGCAAGGTAGGAGGAGCTGGTCAACACGGTCAATAATGGTCGCATGACAAGGTAGGAGCAGCTGGGCAACACGGTCAATAATGGTCTCATGACAAGGTAGGAGCAGCTGGGTAACACGGTCAATAATGGTGTCATAACAAGGTAGGAGCACCTGGGTAACACGGTCAATAATTGTCTCATGACAAGGTAGGAGCAGCTGGGTAACACGGTCAATAATTGTCTCATGACAAGGTAGGAGCAGCTGGGCAACACGGTCAATAATGGTCTCATGACAAGGTAGGAGCAGCTGGGCAACACGGTCAATAATGGTCTCATGACAAGGTAGGAGCAGCTGGGTAACACGGTCAATAATGGTGTCATAACAAGGTAGGAGCACCTGGGTAACACGGTCAATAATTGTCTCATGACAAGGTAGGAGTAGCTGGGTAACACGGTCAATAATGGTCTCATGATAAGGTAGGAGCAGCTGGGTAACACGGTCAATAATTGTCTCATGACAAGGTAGGAGCAGCTGGGTAACACGGTCAATAATTGTCTCATGACAAGGTAGGAGCAGCTGGTGTAACACGGTCAATAATGGTCTCATGACAAGGTAGGAGCAGCTGGGTAACACGGTCAATAATTGTCTCATGACAAGGTAGGAGCAGCTGGTGTAACACGGTCAATAATGGTCTCATGACAAGGTAGGAGCAGCTGGGTAACACGGTCAATAATTGTCTCATGACAAGGTAGGAGCAGCTGGTGTAACACGGTCAATAATGGTCTCATGACAAGGTAGGAGCACCTGGGTAACACGGTCAATAATGGTCTCATGACAAGGTAGGAGCACCTGGGTAACACGGTCAATAATGGTCTCATGACAAGGTAGGAGCACCTGGGTAACACGGTCAATAATGGTCTCATGACAAGGTAGGAGCACCTGGGTAACACGGTCAATAATGGTCTCATGACAAGGTAGGAGCACCTGGGTAACACGGTCAATAATGGTCTCATGACAAGGTAGGAGCACCTGGGTAACACGGTCAATAATGGTCTCATGACAAGGTAGGAGCACCTGGGTAACACGGTCAATAATGGTCTCATGACAAGGTAGGAGCACCTGGGTAACACGGTCAATAATGGTCTCATGACAAGGTAGAAGCAGCTGGGTAACACGGTCAGTAATGGTCTCATGACAAGGTAGGAGCACCTGGGTAACACGGTCAATAATGGTCTCATGACAAGGTAGGAGCACCTGGGTAACACGGTCAATAATGGTCTCATGACAAGGTAGGAGCACCTGGGTAACACGGTCAATAATGGTCTCATGACAAGGTAGGAGCAGCTGGGTAACACGGTCAATAATAGCATCAGCCCCCAAGATGCTCGAGACCCATTCACTCCAGGTGAGTGTTAAGCCCACAATGCATATTACCGCGTATTATTTATTTATTTAATTACATTATTGTAAACAAACTTCATGGTAATTAAATTTAATATTTGGAATTTAATTTGGAAGATAAAATATGAAAATGATTTCCCATCATTTCGTTATGCAGCAGAGATTTCATCTATTTCCTCGTTATCTCCGTGTTGGCTAGACAGAGTCATTAAGGGAACTGCGTGATTGGGACGGTGTTTGTCAGTACAAATTCCTGAGCCTGAAAGCTGGTCTGTCCTTCTGTAATACTGCGTTGTTTGGTTTGTTTGTTCGTGTGCACTTTTAGTGCCACTTTCTGGTTTTGTAGTGCCCAATACTTTTCCTTTCTAGATATTCTTTGCTGCCTCTCAGTCCTCCTTATACATGTCCTGGCTAATAAATACTTCATAGTACTTCCCTTCATCCCTAACATATATTTTATGCTAGTTTATATTTAACCAGATTACTATTCCTAAAAATAACTTTCACTTGTCAATAACATTTGTTCTGAAACCTACCTTGTGTTATGTGTACTGGCACCATATTATCTTCTCCCACTTAGTAAGTTATACTCCAACTTGTACATAGTCTAGAAGCCGTCTTGGTTTGTTTGGTTACACTTAAGAGAAAGCAAGAAGCCAGAATTTTATGTTATTTTGGTTCCAAGTTGAGTAGAGGAAGGGACGAAGCCTGGCCTGGGAGGACAATATCTGCTGGACCCACCAGGTCCAGCAGAGATCAGTTCCTGCCGAGAGGAAACCGGAAGTTAAGGTACTATGTCTCCCGGATGTAGAGATGGTGATTGGATGGGCGCCAGAGGCGTGACCAATGGGAGAACGCCCTGACGTGACGTGGCGTGACAGGCTCTTGAGGTGGGAGCGCGGGCGCCGTCTGGGTATCACTACGCTCTGGGTCATCAGACAGAAGAGACGTATAGCTCGTCACTCCAGCAAGACAATGTCTAACCTGTGAAGTATACATCTAGACTGGTAGTAATTGAGGTCGAGGACAGAGGAGATATCGAGTAGGAGTTTGGGAGTGATGCAGCCATGAGGAGTAGGCAAGAGAGGTTCCAAAGCACTCTGATCTACCTGTCCTTCAGGAAAGCGGTGCTGGCAGGTCAGAGAAGGAACCTGCGATCCGCCTCTGGGTTTGGTTCAACATTCTTCCGGCAGCAAGGAAGCGCTGGCGAGGAGCTAACACCACCAGATACTTCAGCCTGTCATGTGGAAGAAGAACAGAGACCAGTTGAGCAGTGAGGGAGCAACACGAGACCGGGACACTGATCGGCTCTCAAGGAAACTCGTCGTCGGGTAAACCTTACAAGGAGGAAGTGAGTCCGCCGAAATTTCATCGAAGACGCTGAAAGCGACTTTTAGAAGACAAGAGGACAGCCTGGTGATCTTCTGCCAACCACAACAGGCTACCGAAACGGGAGCAACTGGTCTACAGTTTATTAGAGGTAGATAAATATATATCCTCCCCATTCCACTTGTATTAGGTTGACAATAGTATTATTTTTGTGATTACTGAATGACCCTACTAATTGCTAGTGAGTGGGTAAACATATACCCACTCACTAGCAATATATATATATATATATATATATATATATATATATATATATATATATATATATATATATATATATATATATATATATATATATATATATATATATATATATATATATATATATATATATGTCGTACCTAGTAGCCAGAACTCACTTCTCAGCCTACTATGCAAGGCCCGATTTGCCTAATAAGCCAAGTTTTCATGAATTAATGTTTTTTCGTCTACCTAACCTACCTAACCTAACCTAACCTAGCTTTTTTTGGCTACCTAACCTAACCTTACCTATATATATAGGTTAGGTTAGGTTAGGTAGGGTTGGTTAGGTTCGGTCATATATCTACGTTAATTTTAACTCCAATAAAAAAAAATTGACCTCATACATAGTGAAAAGGGTAGCTTTATCATTTCATAAGAAAAAAATTATAGTAAATAAATTAATTCAGGAAAACTTGGCTTATTAGGCAAATCGGGCCTTGAATAGTAGGCTGAGAAGTGAGTTCTGGCTACTAAGTACGACATATATATATATATATATATATATGTCGTACCTAGTAGCCAGATATATATATATGTCGTACCTAGTAGCCAGAATGCACTTCTCTGCCTACAATGCAAGGCCCAATTTGCCTAATAAGCCAAGTTTTCATGAATTAATTGTTTTTCGACTACCTAACCTAACTTTTTCGCCTACCTAACCTAACCTAACCTATAAAGATAGGTTAGGTTAGGTTAGGTAGGGTTGGTTAGGTTTGGTCATATATCTACGTTAATTTTAACTCCAATAAAAAAAATTGACCTCATGCATAATGAAATGGGTAGCTTTATCATTTCATAAGAAAAAAAATAGAGAAAATATATTAATTCAGGAAAATTTGGCTTTTTAGGCAAATCGGGCCTTGCATAGTAGGCCGAGAAGTGCATTCTGGCTACTAGATACGACATATATATATATATATATATATATATATATATATATATATATATATATATATATATATATATATATATATATATATATATATATATATATATATAACTGAAAACTCACACCCCAGAAGTGACTCGAACCCATACTGCCAGGAGCAACGCAACTGGTATGTACAGGACGCCTTAATCCACTTGTCCATCACAACCGGACAAAGGAGGTGATAGCCGAAGCTATTTGAACCCCCCCCCCCAATCCCCCCGCCGGCACCCGGATGGTAATCTTGGGCATAGCATTTTATTAACTCACATCATTCTTTGGGGCACACGTGAGGAACACAAATGCGAACAAGCTTTTCCGAAAACTCTTCACCAATTGAATTGAAATTTTCACACAACGTTCTATTCGCATCCATCCGAACAGGTTTTTATATATACATACTATATAGATGTCACGTCAGTGATGGGAAAAAAATTGTTTTTTTTTTTTTAAAAAGCTGTGTTTTTCGTGTGTTTTTTCATGTGAGGGTAATCTACGAAACCTCTTTACCGATTTACCGATTGCTTTAAAATTTCGACACAACATTATATTTGAATAGCGAGTATTTTTATAAACCTACTATATACATGCCTCATCTGTGACAAGAAAAAAACATTTTTATTTGGAAAACCGCGCCATCTGTAGGACGTAAGAGCAACACACGTTATCTCCAAAGTTTCCTCACCAATTGCTTTGAAATTTTGACACAACGTTCCATTCGAATACATGCGTGTTTTTGAATACATACTATTTAGATGTCACACCTGTGACAGGTGAAAACATGCGTTTTTTTTTTAAACAGCGCCATCTGTTGCACGTAGGAGCAACACATGATATACAAAATATGTTACAATTCCATTTCAATGTTCCCGATTGCATTGATAAATTGAATTTTCATAGATTTTAATTTATTTTCATTTTGATTTAATTGTTTTGTGTAACGTTGCGTTGGAATTGAGCAGTGTTGTTTACCATGCCATTTCTTGGGTATAGCTTATTTGTTTCATTTTTCATTGTTTTTCATTTCGTTTTTTTAACTGTTCTTCATATTTTACTGTGCAGTTGGTGGTGAATTTGAGTTGTGTCCACTGATCTGCATTTGAATTGAAATATTTCGTTAGTGTTTGTTTTTGTTTTGAAAACAAGAAAATGGACAACACGTTTATTTCACAGCTGCAAATGGGCAAGAAACAACCATGAATCCACCGGCTACAACATTAACTGCTTTCTTCACGTTATGTCAAAATGACGCATTTGCCAAAACACTGCTGTATTCGGAAGGGCCTACGTATTACACATAGAATGCGAGTAGAAAATCATTTGATCGACGCAAACAAGGAGATCGAATCGACAATCTGGCATCTATATAAATAAAAATGGAAATGTTCGTCTGTTCAAAATCGCTAATCTCCGGAAGTTCTTCACCGATTGCCTTGAAATTTTCACACAACGTTCCATTCGCATCCGAGTGGGTTTTTATATATATATACTATATAGATGTCACGTCTGTGACGGGAATAAACGTGCTTTTTTTTAAACTGTGTTTTTCGGGTATTTTTCATGTGAGGGAAATCTTCGAAACCTCTTTACCGATTGCTTTGAAATTTTGACACAACATTGCATTCGAATAGGCGCGTGTTTTTATATACCTACTATATACATGCCTCACCTGTGACTGGAAAAAAACTTGCTTTTTTTGAAAAACAGCTCGATATATATTACGTAAGAGCAACACACGCTGTAATCTCCAAAAGCTCTTCACCGTTTGCTTTGAAATTTTGACACAACGTTCCATTCCAATACGTGCATGTTTTTATATATCTACATTTACATGCCACACCTGTGACAGGTAAAAACATATGTTTTTTGAAAAACAGCGCCATCTGTTGCATGTAAGAGCAAGACACAATATTCAAAATATGTTACAATTCCATTTCAGTGTTTCCGATTGCATTGATAAATAAAATTTTCATAGATTTCGATTTATTTTCATTTTGATTTAATTATTTTGTGTGACATTGCGCTGGAATTGAGAAGTGTTGTTTACCATACCATTCATTTCGTGGGTATAGCTTATTTGTTTCTTTTTCATTTTGTTTAATTTCGTATTTTTAACTGTTCTTATTTTTCAGTGCAATTTTTGGTGAAATTGAGCTGTGTCGATTGATCTGCGTTTGAATTGAAATATATCGTTAGTATTTTTTGTTTATGTTTTGAAAACAAGAAAATGGACAACAGGTTTATTTCACAGCTGCAAATGTATAACAAACAGCTATGAATCCACCGGCTACATCGTTAACTGCTTTCTTATTTCAAGATGCAAACGCGTCATTTCAAAATGACGAGTTTGCGAAAACACTGCTGTATTTGGAAGTGCCTACGTATTACACATGGAATGCCAGTAGAAAATCATTTGAACGATGCAAACGAGGAGAGCGAGTCGACGGACAACCTGGCATATTCAATTAAATTACGATAGGCAGACTGTACACCGTGCATCCCAATCAAGATGAATGCTTATTTCTTCGCATGCTGTTGTAAATGTACCCGGTCCAACGTCTTTCCAGCCACTGAGATTTGTCATTGTCATAACTTATGCCATTTTCCGTAGTGCATGTCAAGATCTTAATTTATTGGAGAACGACCGACACTGGGATGTATGCATTAATGACGTGTCCAACACGTCACAGCCAAATCAAATTCGTGCATTGTTTGCGATCATATTGACCACCGGCTCTCCTTCATCTCCATCAGAGTATGGGAGAAATATAAATCGCACATATATATAGGCATTTGTTTATATATATATATATATATATATATATATATATATATATATATATATATATATATATATATATATATATATATATATATATTAAAGTTCTCTGATTAGTATCCTGTGTTGGTATTTGGTTTATAATTTATGTGTTGACTATGAAGTTTCTGCCTTTGTGCTGGAGGAAGCTGTAAGTTTTGCAGTAAAGAAAGCTCTGAGTGGCGCTGCAATTTGCATTACAATTACACTGAGTGTAGCGAAAATGTAACTGTAATTACATATTGTTGGCCTCCAGCGGGAGGGCAGTTGTTTCAGTAAATGTTTATATATTTTATGATTGTGTTTGGTGTTATCCCACCTTCACCTGCCAAACGGAGTGCCGAAGATCATGAGTGAATTTGAGAACAACCAATTATTCTTCAACTGAGACTCTAGACTACTGAACGATATCACATTATTTGGTGCCAGTAATTGAACCTGCAAAATTGGCGACCTTGCAAGACGACTGCCATTTGTGGGGGCTAGGCCAGTGGTAGTGGGGGCTAGGCCAGTGGGTGTGGGGGCTAGGCCAGTGGGTGTGGGGGCTAGGCCAGTGGTATTGGGGGCTAGACCAGTGGTTGTGGGGGCTGGGCCAGTGGTAGTGGGGGCTAGGCCAGTGGTTGTGGGGGCTAGGCCAGTGGTAGTGGGGGCTAGGCCAGTGGGTGTGGGGGCTAGGCCAGTGGTTGTGGGGGCTAGGCCAGTGGTAGTGGGGGCTAGCCCAGTGGTTGTGGGGGCTAGGCCAGTGGTAGTGGGGGCTAGGCCAGTGGGTGTGGGGGCTAGGCCAGTGGTTGTGGGGGCTAGGCCAGTGGTAGTGGGGGCTAGCCCAGTGGTAGTGGGGGCTAGACCAGTGGTAGTGGGGGTTAGGCCAGTGGTTGTGGGGGCTAGGCCAGTGGTAGTGGGGACTAGGCCAGTGGTTGTGGGGGCTAGGCCAGTGGTTGTGGGGGCTAGGCCAGTGGTAGTGGGGGGCTAGGCCAGTGGTAGTGGGGGCTAGGCCACTGGTAGTGGGGGCTAGGCCAGTGGTAGTGGGGGCTAGGCCAGTGGTAGTGAGGGCTAGGCCAGTGGTAGTGGGGGCTAGGCCAGTGGTAGTGGTGGCTAGGCCAGTGGTAGTGGAAGCTAGGCTAGTGGAAGTGGTGGCTAGGCCAGTGGTAGTGGAAGCTAGGCCAGTGGTAGTGGGGGCTAGGCCAGTTGTAGTGGTGGCTAGGCCAATGGTAGTGGAACCTAGGCCAGTGGTAGTGGGGGCTAGGCCAGTGAAGTGGATGCTAGGCCAGTGGAAGTGGTGGCTAGGCTAGTGGTAGTGGTAGCTAGAGCAGTGGTAGTGGGGCCTAGACCAGTGGTAGTGGGGGCTAGGGCAGTGGTAGTAGGGCAAGGCCAGTGATAGTGAGGGCTAGGCCAGTGGTTGTGGGGGCTAGGCCAGTGGTAGTGGGGGTTAGGCCAGTGGTAGTGGGGGCTAGGGCAGTGGTAGTGGGGGCTAGGGCAGTGGTAGTGGGGGCTAGGCCAGTGGTAGTGGTGGCTAGGCCAGTGGTTGTGAGGGCTAGGGCAGTGGTAGTGAGGGCTAGGCAAGTGGTAGTGGGTGCTAGGCCAGTGGTAGTGGGGGCTAGGCCAGTGGTAGTGGGGGCTAGGGCAGTGGTAGTAGGGGCAAGGCCAGTGATAGTGAGGGCTAGGCCAGTGGTAGTGGTGGCTAGGCCAGTGGTAGTGGGGGCTGTGCCAGTGGTAGTGGGGGCTAGGCCAGTGGTAGATGGGGCTAGGGCAGTGGTAGTGGGGGCTAGGCCAGTGGTAGTGGGGGCTAGGCCAGTGGTAGTGGGTGCTAGACCAGTGGTAGTTGGGGCTAAGCCAGTGGTAGAGGGGGGCTAGGCCAGTGATAGTGGGGGCTAGGCCAGTAGTAGTGGTGGCTAGACCAGTGGTAGTGGTGGCTAGACCAGTGGTAGAGGGGGGCTAGGCCAGTGGTAGTAGGGGCTAGACCAGTGGTAGTGGTGGCTAGACCAGTGGTAGTGGTGGCTAGACCAGTGGTAGAGGGGGGCTAGGCCAGTCGAGGTGGGGGCTAGGCCGGTGGTAGTGGGGGCTAGACCAGTGGTAGTGGGGGGCTAGACCAGTGGTAGTGGGGGCTTGGCCAGTGGTAGTGGGAACTAGGCCAGTGGTAGTGGGTGCTAGACCTGTGGTAGTGGGGGGCTAGATCAGTGGTAGTGGGGGCTAGGCCAGTGGTAGTGGGGGCTAGACAGTGGTAGTGGGCGGCTAGACAGTGATAGTGGGGGCTAGACCAGTGGTAGTGGGGGCTAGGCCAGTGGTAGTAGGGGCTAGGCCAGTGGTAGTGGTAGCTAAGCCAGTGGTAGTGGGGGCTAGGCCAGTGGTAGTGGTAGCTAGGCCAGTGGTAGTGGGGGCTAGGCCAGTGGTAGTGGGGGCTTTGCCAGTGGTAGTGGTAGCTAGGCCAGTGGTAGTGGGGGCTAGGCCAGTAGTAGTGGGGGCTAGGCCAGTGGTAGTGGGGGCTAGGCCAGTGGTAGTGGGGGCTAGGCCAGTAGTAGTGAGGGGCTAGGCCAGTGGTAGTAGGGGTAGGCTAGTGGTAGTGGTGGCTAGGCCAGTAGTAGTGGTGACTAGGTCAGTGGTAGTAGGGGCTAGACCAGTGGTATTGGGGGCTAGACAGTGGTAGTGGGGGCTAGACAGTGGTAGTGGGGGCTAGACAGTGGTAGTGGGGGCTAGACAGTGGTAGTGGGGGCTAGACAGTGGTAGTAGGGGCTAGACCAGTGGTATTGGGGGCTAGACAGTGGTAGTAGGGGCTAGACCAGTGGTAGTGGGGGCTAGACAGTGGTAGTGGGGGCTAGACAGTGGTATTGGGGGCTAGACAGTGGTAGTAGGGGCTAGACCAGTGGTAGTGGGGGCTAGACAGTGGTAGTGGGGGCTAGACAGTGGTAGTGGGGGCTAGACAGTGGTAGTGGGGGCTAGACAGTGGTAGTGGGGGCTAGACAGTGGTAGTGGGGGGCTAGACAGTGGTAGTGGTGGCTAGACAGTGGTAGTTGGGGCTAGACCAGTGGTAGTGGGGCTAGGATAGAATAGGATTGGGCACCATAGAAATGGAGTGTGTCACCATAGAATCCCCACATTGTTTAAGTTAGGAAAATACCATTTATCAAACATGATATTTTCAATTATCAAATATTTCCCCATTATTGCACCGGCAAAATAATTTAAGATTTTAAGAGTCGACGAATTATAATATTCTTGTTTGAGTGACTGGATGAACAAACCAGTGGGTTTTCTTCCTATTGGGACACACCGTCATGCTGCTATGTCGGTGTGTCCACTTACAGGATGAGTGGCGCTGCCCAATACTGTCACTATGGCGGTGTGTCCACTCACAGGATGAGTGGCGCTGCCCAATACTGTCACTATGGCGGTGTGTCCACTCACAGGATGAGTGGCGCTGCCCAATACTGTCACTATGGCGGTGTGTCCACTCACAGGATGAGTGGCGCTGCCCAATACTGTCACTATGGCGGTGTGTCCACTCACAGGATGAGTGGCGCTGCCCAATACTGTCTCTATGGCGGTGTGTCCACTCACAGGATGAGTGTCGCTGCCCAATACTGTCACTATGGCGGTGTGACCACTCACAGGATGAGTGGCGCTGCTCAGTCCTGTCACTATGGCAGTGTGTCCACTCACAGGATGAGTAGCGCTGCGCAATACTGTCACTATGGCGGTGTGACCACTCACAGGATGAGTGGCGCTACCCAATACTGTTACTGTGGTGGTGTGTCCACTCACAGGATGAGTGGCGCTGCTCAGTTCTGTCACTATGGCAGTGTGTCCACTCACAGGATGAGTGGCGCTGCCCAATACTGTCACTATGGCGGTGTGTCTACTCACAGGATGAGTGGCGCTGCTCAATACTGTCACTGTGGCGGTGTGTCCACTCACAGGATGAGTGGCGCTGCCCAATACTGTCACTATGGTGGTGTGTCCACTCACAGGATGAGTGGCGCTGCCCAATACTGTACTCACCTAGTTGAGCTTGCGGGAGTTGAGCTCTGGCTCTTTGGTCTCGTTTCTCAACTGTCAATCAACTGGTGTACAGATTCCTGAGCCTACTGGGCTCTATCATATCTACATTTGAAACTGTGTATGGAGTCAGCCTCCTCACATCACTGCTTAATACATTCCATCTATTAACTACTCTGACACTGAAAAAAAAATTCTAACGTCCCTATGGGTCATTTGGGTACACAGTTTCCACTTGTGTCTCCTTGTTCGAGAACTCCCTGTGTTAAACTATTTATCTTTATCTACTCTCTCGATTCCTCTTAGAATTTTGTAGGTAGTGATGATATCTCCCCTTACTCTTCTGTCTTTCACCGATGTGAGGTGCATTTCACTCAGCCTTTCCTCGTAACTCATTCCTCTTAGTTCTGGGACTATCCTATTGGCATACCTCAGAACTTTTTCCAGTTTAGTCCTGTGCTTGACAAGGTACGGGCTCCATGCTGGGGCTTCATACTCCAGGATTGGTTTTACATATATGGTATGCAAGGTTTTGAATGATTCTTTACAAAGGTTCCTGAAGGCAGTTCTGATCTTAGCCAGCTTCGCATACACCGCAGATGTTATTTATTTTATGTGGGCTTCAAGAGACAGGTTTGGTGTGAGGTTATCTTGAGAGGATTTCGGGGCTTTAGTGTCCCCGCGGCCCGGTCTTCGACCAGGCCTCCACCCCCAGGAAGCAGCCCGTGACAGCTGACTAACACCCAGGTACCTATTTTACTACTAGGTAACAGGGGCATAGGGTGAAAGAAACTCTGCCCATTGTTTCTCGCCGGCGACCGGGATCGAACCCGGGACCACAGCATCACATGCCCAGTGTGCTGTCCGCTCGGCTCCAACCGGTTTGTGATATCAACTCCTACATCTTTCTCTCTGTCAGTTCCATGGAGGACTTCATCTCCCATTCGGTATCCTGTGTCTGGCCTCATGTTTCTACTGCCTAGTTTCATTACCTTATTACCTTACATTTACTCGGGTTGAGCATTTACTCGGTTAGCTATTTGTTGGACCATTCATTCATTTTGTCTAGGTCATCTTGGAACCTCATACTATCTTCCTGTGTCTTAATCCTCCTCATAATTTTTGCATCATCAGCAAACAATGAGAAGAACAAGTCTATACCCTCTGGCGTGGGTTGGCCAGAGTTCATGTTAAATGTTCTCTTAACATTTACATATATTAGAAACAAGGTACTTAACTGGGTATAACAGAAACACAGAATAAGGTAAGGGAAGAGAGGAGGAGGAGGAGGAGAACAGAGCCCACAGAGAATGTGTAGACACCACAGCAGCCAGACAGAGAAGACCTCTAGAACAGCCTCAGAGCTCTTTCAAGGATGCTGCTGGGAAGATACCTAACTGATCATACAGCCACAATCATTACAAGTCTTCACCGACATTCATTACTAGTTACTATAACAATTCTAAGAATAGCTGATATCCAGTTCAATATTATATTTAATAATCAACAAGCACAGAGTTTGAATGCTCTGTGAGTAACAAGATTCGTCTTACGTCTGGCAGGGAAGACGGAAACAAAGACGCACCCAGGATTTCAGGAACCATGAATGTAAATGTTAATTAAATATCCTTTTCACATGATCAAATCCTATCAATTAATGTATAATTAATTATTTAGACCTCAAAACTGACCTCTGGTTTGCAAATAAGAACCGAGGGTTGTAACACTCCTTCCCCTTTTCAGAGAAAAAAATGTGGCTACTAGAATAGTAGTCATATTTTTTGTAAAGACATACAAAGGTAAAAAGAAAAACATAGTCCATAAAAGAAAAGAAAAAAAAATAATAACAAATAATCTCAGAAAGAAAAAGCACACAAACAGGAATTCTCTGAAAGAAAATGCACACAAAAAGGGAAATAAGTAAATTTGACACGGAATATTTAATGTCATAGGAGAACCTAAAAAAAAAAATAACTAAAACATGACAGTTGGTATATGGCTTCCTGTGGCTCAGATGAATGTTACTTAGGTAACCGGGACAGCGCATCAGCTATCACGTTTAGCCGACCCGGTAAGTGGATAATGGAAAGATTGAAGTCCTGTAGGTACAGTGCCTACCTGAGGATGCATTTATTTTTCTCTTTCATCTGGTGTATTTCACCATTATTATTTGGTGTATTATTTGGTGTATTTCATCTGGTGTATTTCACATGGACCATAACCAGTGGATTATGGTCCATGTGCACTTCCACTATATTAGCTGTGAGATACACTTCAAACTTGTTTTTACCAGTATCCGTGGTGTAATGGTAAGACACTCGCCTGGCGTTCCGTGAGCGCTTAGTCATGGGTTCATATCCTGGCCAGGGAGGATTTACTGGGCGCAAATCCTTAACTGTATCCTCTGTTTAAATCAACAGTAAAATTGGTACTTGGTTGTGAAAACGATTCTTTGCGGCGGAGATTGTATTCCAAGGACTGGCCCGAAATGCTATGCATACTAGTGGCTGTACAAGAATGTAACAACTCTTGTATATATCTCAAAAAAAAACTTTTTACAGGCTAACACTAGTGCCAACGCTTCTTTTTCTACCACTGAATAATTGCGTTACGCCTTGTTAAATTTCATAGAAGAATAGTACACTGGATGGTCCACTTGAGCATCCCCAGTTTACAACAACACTGCACCAGCACCTGAGTCAGGCGCATCAACGTGAATTTAAACGGTCTGTCGAACCTTGGACTAGCGAGCACTGGGGCGGAAGCTAAGATCAATTTCAAGTTTTTAAAAGCCTCTGCACAGTTTGTTGACCACTTAAATTTAACGGCCTTTTGCAACAAGTTAGTTAGTGGAGTGGCAACACTGGAAAAGTTCTGACAAAAGCGGTGGTAGTACGCACACATACCGATAAACCGTTGAACTTCCTTCTTAGACCAGAGTACTGGATACTCCAGAATGGCACTGATTTTATATGGCCGAGGTAACACTTTTCCTTGGACCACTTCATAACTGAGGTACGTCATTGTGTTTTGGCCAAAATGACATTTTTTCGCATTTAACGTTAGATTTGCAGTTTTTAAAACTGCAAACAACTGACGTAACCTAGCTATGTGGTCAGCCCAATTTCTATCAAAAAGCACAATGTCATCTAAATATGGCCGACGATTTGGCACATTTGCGAGCAAAGAGTTCATTAGCGTCTGGAACGTTGCAAGAGGCATTACACAGTCCAAAAGGCAATACATGATACTCGAAGACACCATCGGGTGTTACGAATGCGGTTAGCTACTTGGCACGTTCGGTGAGTGGAATCTGATAGTATCCCCTTGAGAGATCAAATTTCGACACATAGGTGGCAATTCCCGATCTCGTCGATGAAGTCTTCCAGGAGGGGCAGCGGATAGGCATCCACGATGGTCACCTTGTTGAGCTGCCGATAGTCGGTGCATAATTGCCAGGGGTCGTCTGGTTTTGGGACCAAAAGGCAGGGCGAGCACCAAGAGCCCTGGCTCGGCCGGATGAGGCCCTGCTGGAGCAGGAAGTCGACTTCCTTCCGCATGATGGCCTTCTTTTCTGGACTCATCCAATAGGGTTGAAGATGAATGGGGGTGTAGTCCGTCAACATGACATCATGGTAGATGGCATCAGTCTGGGTCGGGACCTCTCCGAACAGACTGGAGAATTCGTCAAGCAACGACTGCACCTCTTCATGTTGGAACATCTGCAAATGGGACAGTCTCTCCTCCACAGTATTCACAGAATTAGAATTATTGAAAATGAGATTAGTTGGGTCCCCAGAACAATTATCCCCTCCCTCACTGGAAAAGGAAACAATGGTTAGTGCGACGGGCCTGGGGCCCTGGAACTTCTTCAGACGGTTCAAGTGTACAAACATCACTTGGTTACGCTTGTCAGAGTGCCTTACTTTGTACTTGAGGTCTCCAACCTTTTCTGTCACAATATAGGGGCCTTCATACTTGTGAGACATAGTGTTTCCCAATCTAGGTTTTAATAATAGGACAGGGACACAAGGCTAAAATACCCTCAACTTAGCCTTAGCATCGTGTCGTTCCTTCATACTGTCTTGCGCCTTCCCAAGATACTTTAGTGCTGCTGCCTTACAGTTATTGAGTCTCTGGTGGTGTTGTGCAAGAAAGCCGAACCTTCGGTCAACGTTACGTTACCTAACAGATTCTCCCGAAACATTTGTAAGGGTCCATGGACCTTATGGCCAAAGACTAACTCGAAAGGAGAACAACCCAGTGAACTTTGTAACCCTTCTCAAGAAGCAAACAAAACATATGGCAAGTTCTCATCCCAAATCCTATTTGAATTTTCACATGATGTCTTCAGCATCTGTTTTAAAGTCTGATGGAACCGCTTACTTACCCCCTGACTCTGTGGATGGTATGGGCTAGAAACCTTATGAGTTATTCCATGGTCCTTCCAGAATTGCTCAAAAGTATCATACTTAAAGTTAATACCATTGTCAGTTTGCACGACCCGAGGCAGTCCAAAAGTAGAGAAAAAATGCAACATACGAGCAACAACAGTCTTTGCTCGGATGTTCCTTACAGCAAAAGTCTCGGGGTAACGGGTCGTGATACACATCATTGTTATCAAGTAAATATTACCAGATTTAGTTTTAGGTAATGGACCAACACAGTCCATTACCACAAGAGAAAATGGTTCCTCCGGCATGACAATAGGCCTTAGAGGAGCTTTAGGTGGTGTCTGGTTTGGTTTCCCAACAAGCTGACAAGGGTTACAAAAATTTTGCCACATCGTTTTTCAGCTTGGGCCAGTAGAAATATTTAAAGATCTTATGATAAATAATATTAATGCCTTGATGTTCCCTCATAGGGTCATCATGAGCAACTGCCAAAACTCTCTCTCTTTAGCATGTAGGCAACATAACCTGGTGGACTATCTCCCACTCATTTGACAAGGGAGAACTCTGTGGTCTCCATTTTCTCATCAAAATCTGATCATTGTAATAGTACCCAGTTGCTGCATCTACAATTTTCTCCTTTGAGAGAGCTTCCTCGTGACATTCTGCAAGACTGGGGTCAGCCTTCTGCAGTTCACTCAAGAGGGCATCCATGCCATGGTCAGATGCCATTAGCCAAGACTCAACAGGGCTCTCCTCCACATCCTCACTACTCTTGATAGGAGGTGTTGGTAGGCTCACCACAGTGTCCTCGGCCTCGTCATCAATTCGGGCCACGAACGTGTCCGCAAGGTCCACTTGGCTTTCATCACTCAGAAAGTTCTCGTGTCCCCGGATTTACCACATTGGCAACCACAGGGCTGCCCTTACATTTAAGTCCCATAGACCTGGTCACCGCACAAGCAGAATACACAACATTATCCTCTGCGGTGGGTAGATCCAGGGAAACCTTACGGGTAGGTAACATAATAGGCAGTCTGGAGTCCCCTACCTTATCCCCTGCTAAACCATTACCCAATATTACATCAACATTAGGGAAAGGTAGGTAAGAAGTGTCTCCGACTGTATAAATACCTTTGTGGAAATCAAATTCTAGGGTTACCTTACGGAGGGGCACTGCTCGAGTATCACTAGTGACACCCTCGACCAGTACGACCAGTACTACCTCTCCAGTGTCGAGAGTGTTGGCACCTTGCAATGCACTCTCCAAAATTAAAGTCTGGATGACACCGATGTCTCGGAAGATCACCACTTTCTTCCAGGAAGAACCCTCAGAAGACAAAAGCTTGCCCTTCGACAAGAATGGAGAAAGCAGGTCCAGCCACTGTGGGTTGGAGGTCTTACTCCCTAACCCTTCAGAAGGCCTCAAGCCTTGTGTCACAATAAGAGCATTGGATCTCTTTTTCTGGGTACAGTTGCCAACAACGGCTAGTAGTGTAGTATGAACGTTTACAGTGACCACAGTATCGTCGTGTGGTATCGCTACAGTACCACAAAGACATTACTACCAGAATTTCCCTTTGGTTCACCCTTAGGTGCCATGGGGTTAGACAATTTAACCTGGTTAGTTTTGTCTGAAAAAGAAGGTGCACTAGTTACAGGGTTAGAATAAGTTGGTCTGGACTGGCTGTGGGTATAAGGTTTGTTACTATTTGGGATATAATTATTTTTAATGGGCCTTTTGCCCGCCAACTGGTAGTTTTCTGCCATTTTGGCCAATATCCATAATATTTGTATCTACCTCCCTCCTTTCTCTTAAATACCATGCTACCGGCTCTGGCATGTTATTTATAAATCCCTTAATTAAAATTAAATTTCTGAGTGCCTCGTTTGTTTCGGCTTTAGCCGAGCAAATCCATTTTCCAAACAGTCTTATTTGATCATTAGCAAATTCAGTGAGAGGTTGGTTGTGTGTAGGCCTAAGGTTTCGATAAGCTTGGCGGTGAGCTTCAGGCATAATTTCATATGCCCTCAAAACCATTCCCTGACTTTACTATAATCAAAACAATCGCCGTCAGGCATGTTTATAAAAATATATTGGGCTTTGTATCTATGCTGTCCCTACAAGATTTTCACCCACTCTTCCTCTGGCCAGTTCACGGACATGGCCAGTCTCTGAAAATGGTTGAAAAACCTTTCAGGGGTCTAACTCTGAAAATTCAGGCAGGTTATGCTTTTTATCATAATGCCTGGGGTTTGAGTCCCCGGCAGGTAGTGGTACAGTGGTATTTACTCTAATTCTTGCCTCCTCATTTTTTAGCCTTTGCTCCTCTACATTAGCATTTTGCTCTACCAATTTTGCCTCTTCCTCTGCCAGTCTTAATTGGGCCAGCGGTAATTCTTACTCTCTATCCTTACTAGCTACACTTTCAGTTGGACTGGGCTGACATAAAATTATATCCCTTAGCATTAGTCCTTGGTCTGTGCAATGTTGTAAAGTTTCATTTGTCAGGCTCCACTGTTTAGCAGCTTCATTTAACTCAAGACCAAGTTCATTGCCTAACGATACTAAGTTAGATTTGGTTAGTTTCTTAATCTCTACTACTGAAGGTGTCTATGCAAGTTCCTGCAATTTAGCCACCTTCACTAATTACTCTAGATACTTGCAAAAAAAATAAAAATTTAAAATACATAAATTTGCACGGCCCCTGTTAAAAGACCACACTTACCTCAATCGTGAAGAGATCTAGTTAGATGCCCAGTCAGTGCAAGATGAATCCTTTGCTAGTTGAGCTGGACCCTAGGCCGGAGCCGGTCGGCCGAGAGGACAGCACACTGGGCTTGTGATCCTGTGGTCCTGGGTTCGATCCCAGGCGCCGGCCAGAAACAATGGGCAGAGTTTCTTTCACCTTATGCCCCTGTTACCTAGCAGTAAAATAGGTACCTGGGTGTTAGTCAGCTGTCACGGGCTGCTTCCTGGGGATGGAGGCCTGGTCGAGGACCGGGCCGCGGGGACACTAAAGCCCTGAAATCATCTCAAGATAACCTCAAGATAGTCTACCACACAACTGTACCTATGAGGGAATGTATGGGAATGGTGTGTAAGCCGGCAGTATGAATGAGTAAGTACCTATGTGTGTATTTCTGGTGATTATAGTCTTTAAAGCTTGAATTCGAAGTCAGGTGTTCTATCACATTGTCACACAGCACCTGTGGAGGTGAAGTGAAGTGTGGACGAGGAGATAATCACCCTTGTTGTCATCTTGTCAGTCCAGAGGGATTTACGTCTTGTGTACACAGACGTACAGTGTGTGTGTGTGTGTGTGGGTACACACGGGAATAGAGTATACATAATATTTATATTATTCCATTGTGGTAATTAAATCATTTTAGATCGTTCGTGGGACGTTGTAATATTATTCCATGTGTAGTCTTGCAGGTGTGGAATTCCAACACTGAGCGCTCAGGTAGTGTGTGTAATGTCAGTTATTCCTGACAATGATTATTGTGGAGTGTACCAGAGTGTGGTCTTAATTTCTTGTATTGTTCCCAGGGCCGTGACAATTGTGATTTATATATATATGTATTGTGGTTGCAGTACCAACGTAATTTTGGTAGAATTTGGTGAGTGACGAGGCTGTCTGCAGTGACAGCCGTCGCTCTGTCGAGTAACGTAATTCTCGAGAGTGTTTATCGGCCTGCGGGATCGATAAATCACTCACCCATGTGATTTAAGGAGTGCGAGATCTCCTTAGTGTTCCCAATAACGTTTGATAGCTGTAGGCTACATGTGTCAGCAGTAATTATATATATATGATCGTAGTGTCACGGTGCCCAGTGTTATTTTTTTGAGATATATACAAGAGTTGGTACATTCTTGTACAGCCACTAGTACGCGTAGCGTTTCGGGCAGGTCCCTGGAATACGATCCCAGCCGCGAAGAATCGTTGTTAGAACCAAGTACACATTTTACTGTTGCGTTAAACAGAGGCTACAGTTAAGGATTTGCGCCCAGTAAATCCTCCCTGGCAAGGATACGAACCCATGACAAAGCACTCGCGGAACACCAGGCGAGTGTCTTACCACAACACCACGGAAACTGTAAACTGAGACTGTTATTGTGTTAGTTACTGTGGTGATTGCAATGTGTGGACCTATGTTCTAAGTGGTAACAAGAGCACTGTTGGTCATTTGCAACAGTAAGTGTTGCGCAGTATTCTAATACTTGGAAAATTGAGTACTTGCCGTGTGTGTTATTGCAAAAGGGGTTGTCATTGTTAGTGATTGTTGCAAGTGTTGAGCAATCACCGTATGTGATTGCAGTTCAGTAAAGTCATTGTGGGGCAGTGATCTAGAGGGTTCATGTCCTGTATGTTATTTTACTAGATGCTGCAGTATTGTCATTGCAACCGGATTGTAACGTAAATAACTGTGATTTGTTAGTGTGATTTGTCATTGTCGTGTTTTATATTCTCCTGTTTATCTGGTAGGACATCGAAGTTCAGTATTCAGTGAGGTGATTGCGAGGCAATTAATATAACGTAACCAAGGGAACGCCCATTGCTTCAAGAGGATTTGTTCTTTGACAATTTGAGTAACACAGAATACGTTTGGGTTAGTTTACTTTCCTGCAAGCAGCTACGGTAGTCTCAAGGAGCCTAGCCATCAGCCAGATAAGAATGAGAGTATTGTCTGTCGTAATTAACGGTCAGTGGGCCGGGTAATTGACGTGTTTCAGGAAGTCAAAGTAATTAACCTCGATCCTTGTTTGATTGACTCACACGAAGGCTCCATTGTTCCATTAACGTAACGTCGTTATTTATCTGTCCGGAAGTACCGGCACTTGATTGACTCGTGGGAAGAGTAACGTCATTTTAGAATAACGTAAACGTGGTGCCTAATTACTATTATTAGACTCAGAATTGGTCTGAGTATGGAAGGCCCGGACGGAATTCATACCTTAATGTAAATTGCTGAGCCAGTGTGAAAGGTTGCGTATTTAATTGTTTAATTATTGATCTTGAGGATAGTAATTAATTACTCTAAAGGTAATCATGAGTGATTACCGTTCTCTTAGCACGTTGGACATTGTAAATCAGAGTTTACCATCGTTGAGTGATTGTAACCGATGATGTAAATTAACGTAATTAGCAAAGAGATTAATCAGCTGTCTGGTAGTACAGGGATTAATGGGATTTACTCAATGAATGCTCGATGGGTAGAGTGTTGTGTAATTTCCGCGTTACTAGTGACAGTTGTAGGAGTTATTAAATTAACGTAAATGTTAATTTGTTATTAACGTAAATCAAATTGTTATTGATTGTTGATCGTCCGTGGGACGGAGTTTTAACGTAAGGATTAATTTGAGGAAGGTTTGCTGGAGTTGCCAGTGAACCCATTAGTCATTGTTGTCATTGAAAGACTACTGATTTGATTGCATTGCAACCGCCATTGCAGATGTAGACTGCACTGAGGCGTGGAACAGTTAGAAGGTTACTGGAGAGGTGTTTCAGAACCCACTGTGTCATTTGTTGTAATTGTGATTATAGATCTGTTAGTTCTTGTTTCCTGTTAATTCCTCTGTGTTCACGCTTATGTTCGAGTTAGTTCATTATGCAGTCCGAGGGGCTGGTGTCTAGCTGTCATTGATAGTGTCACAGGAAGGATTTCAAGTAACGTCTTTGATATTTCTTTTGTTTTGTTGTAGTAGTTAGTACTTTATTAAATAAACTAAGTTATGTTTAACACTGTCTTTTCGTTACACCCCCACACATTATTATTATGCAAGTGTTCTGACACACTCGACTAATCAAATTGAGACTGATTCTGAGTTTTGGATCAAATATACGGCACCACACAACAATAAATTATTGTTGTGAGAGCCCAGGACCTACTCATTAGGTTCGCTTCGGCGACTGGCGAAGGTCGACGGCCTAAGTGGGGGGGATTTCAATTTTCATTGGGGTCTTGGCGTTTGCTCGCGCCTAGTCAATTGTTCATACATGGTCCCAAAGTGAGGAATGAGCTGGTTACTACACTGGTGTGTTAGCTAAGCAAGTCCTTCCTCAGGCGACCTAGTTGAATATCACGACAGGAATAAAGGTTAAAGAATAAAGAAAATTCTTTGAAATTTTCCGAGCTCAATTCCTTATACCAGTTTCATTTATTCCACTCATAAAAAAAACTCTCACAAAAGGCTTTCTGGCAATCCAAAAATACGCAGTCTACCCACCCCTCTCATTCTTGCCTGATTTTTTTCTGATTGTAGAATTCAATTAATCCTGTGAGGCATGACTTGCCATCCTTGAAACCATGTTGGTGTTGTGTCACAAGGTTCCTTCGCTCCAGATGTTCTACTAGCTTTTTTCTCACAATCTTCTCCTTTAACTTGCATGGTATGCAAGTTAGGAACACTGGCCTGTAGTTCAGTGCCTTCTGTCTAATCCCCCTTCTTGTATATCGGGATCACGTTTGCCATCTTCCCAATTTTTGCCAGTTCGCCTGTTACCAGTGTTTTGTTATACACTATAGAGAGTGGCAGGCACAGTGCTTCTGCTCCTTCCATTAGTATCCATGGCGATATTCCATCCGGGCCTATAGCCATTGTCACATAGTCACATGTACTTACCTAGATGTACTTACCTAGTTGTGATTGAGGGGGGTTGAGCTCTGGCTCTTTGGTCCCACCTCTCAACTGTCAATCAACTAATGTACAGGTTCCTGAGCCTTTTGGGCTGTATCATATCTACACTTGAAACATGTATGGAGTCAGACTCCACCACATCACTTCCTAATGCATTTAATTTGTCTACTACTCTGACTCTGAAAAAAATAATTTCTAACGTTTCTATGGCTCATTTGGGCACTCAATTTCCACCTGTGACCTCTAGTGTGTGAGCTTCTTGTGTTAAGTAGTTTTTTCTTTTCTATCCTATTAAGTCTTTTTCTATCCTATTAATTCCTCTCAGAATCTTGTATGTGGTGATCATGTCCCCTCTAATTCTTCTGTCACACACACACGTGTGTGTGTGTACTCACCTAATTGTGCTTGTGGGGGTTAAGCTTTGGCTCTTTGGTCCCACCTCTCAACTGTCAATCAACTGGTGTACAGATTCCTGAGCCTACTGGGCTCTATCATATCTACATTTGAAACTGTGTATGGAGTCAGCTTCCACCACATCACTTCCTAGTGCATTCCATTTATTAACTACTCTGACACTGAAAAAAATCTTTCTAACGTCTCTGTGGCTCATCTGGGTACTAAGTTTCCACCTGTGTCCCCTTGTTCGTGTCCCACCCGTGCTGAAGAGTTGGTCTTTGTCCACCCTGTAAATTCCCCTGAGAATGTTGTAGGTGGTTATCATGTCTCCCCTTACTCTTCTGTTTTCCAGGGATGTGAGGTTCAGCTCCTTTAGCCTTTCCTCGTAGCTCATCCCTCTCATTTCCGGGACGAGACTGGTGGCATACCGCTGAATCTTCTCTAACTTTGTCTTGCGTTTAACTAGGTATGGACCTAGAGCTGTATACTCCAGGATTGGTCTTACATAAGTGGTATGCAGGGTCCTGAACGATTCCTTACACAATCTTCTAAAGGCAGTTCTTATGTTGACCAGTCTAGCATATGCCGCTGATGATATTCTTTTGATGTGGGCCTCTGGGGACAGGTTCGGTGTGATATCAACCCCCAGATCTTTCTCTCTATTTGACTCTTGCAGGATTTCACCTCCCAGATGATACCTTGGGTTCAGCCTCCTGCTCTCTTCGCCTAATTTCATTACCTTCCACTTTCCCGAGTTGAACTTTAGCAACTATTTTCTAGACCATTCCTCCAGTTTGTCCAGGTCATCTTTTAGTCTCTGTCTATCTTCATCCGTCTTGATTCTTCTCATAATTTTTGCATCATCAGCAAACATTGAGAGGAATGAGTCTATACCCTCCGGAAGATCGTTTACATATATTAGAAACAGGATGGGACCAAGTACTGAGCCCTGTGGGACTCCACTGGTGACATCTCGCCACTCTGATGTCTCGCCCCCTCACCGTTACTCGCTGTTTCCTGTTGCTTAAGTACTTCCTCATCCACTGGAGTCCCTTTCCTTATACTCCTGCCTGTTGCTCCAACTTTTTTAACAGCCTTTTATGGGGTACTGTGTCAAAGGTTTTCTGGCAGTCCAGGAAAATGCAGTCGGCCCACCCTTCTCTTTTCTGCCTAATTTTTGTTGCCTGGTCATAGAATTCTATTAAACCTGTGAGGCCCAATTTACCATCCCTGAACCCATGTTGGTGGTGCGTTACAAAGTTATTTCCCTCCAGATGCTCTATGAGCCTTTTCCTCACGATCTTCTCCATCACCTTGCATGGTATACAAGTAAGGGAAACTGGCCTGTAGTTCAGTGCCTCTTGCCTGTCACCCTTCTTGTATATTGGGACTACGTTAGCTGTCTTCCAACTTTCTGGTAAGTCTCTGTTTCCAGTGACCTGTTATACACCATAGAGAGTGGCACACTTAGTGCTTCTGCACCTTCCTATAGTATCCATGGTGAGATTCTGTCAGGCCCAACAGCCTTTGTCACATCCAGCTCCAGCAGACACCTTTTGACCTCATCACTGGTGAGGTCAAATTCCTCCAAGTTTGCTTGGTTTGCCTCCTCCTCATTTAGTGCAGGGGCTTCTCCTTGTTCTATTGTGAAGACCTCCTGGAATCTCTTGTTGAGTTCTTCACACACCTTCTTGTCATTCTCTGTGTATCTGTTCTCCTCTTTTCTCAGTTTCATCACTTGTTCCTTCACTGCTGTTTTCCTCCTGATGTGGCAGTGGAGCAGCATTGGTTAGGTCTTGGCTTTACTCGCTATGCCATTTTCAAACTGTCTCTCTGCTTCCCTCTTCACTCTGAGGTACTCATTTCTGGCCCTCTGGTATCTCTCCCTGCTCTCCGGTGTTCTGTTATTTCTGTAGTTTCTCCATGTTCTTTTACTCAGTTGCTTCGCTACCTTGCATTCCTGGTAAAACCATGGGTTTTTCTGTTTTTTTCGTTTTTCTCCTTTTGGACGGGGATAAACCTGTCTGCAGCTTCCTGGCACTTCTGGGTGACAAAATCCATCATGTCCTGCACATTCTTGTTTCTAAGTTCTGTTTCCCATGGTATTCCCATGAGGAAGTTCCTCATCTCGTCATATATCCCTCTTCGGTAATTTAGTCTTTTTCCCTCCGGTAAAATCCTTAGATAGGTTATCCCTACCTCCACCAAGTATTCAAAAGTCAGTACACTGTGGTCACTCATTCCTATGGGGGCTTCAACTCTGACTTCCCTTATTTCTGACTCATTCAGGGTGAATATCAAGTCGAGTCTAGCTGGTTCATCATTGCCTCTCACTCTTGTGGGTTCCTTGATATGCTGGCCCAGAAAGTTCCTTGTTGCCACTTCTAAGAGTTTAGCTCTCCATGTATCTGCACCACCATGTGGGTCCCCATTCTCCCAGTCTATCTTTCCATGGTTGAAATCGCCCATGATTATGAGTCTTGAGCCATTCCTGCAGGCAACTGAAGCTGCTCTTTCTATTATATTAATGGTTGCCATGTTGTTCCTATCAAACTCCTGTCTAGATCTTCTGTTATTTAGGGGAGGGTTGTAAATGGCTGTCACTAATATCTTAGGTCCTCCCATTGTTATAGTTCCTGTTATGTAATCTCTGAACCTGTCACAGTCCGGAATTTCCATCTCATCAAAACTCCAGTCCTTCCTTATCAGCATGGCCACTCCTCCATCTCCTCTCCTTTCCCTCTCTTTCCTTACTATATAGTAGTCCTTTCGAAACACAGCATCTGTTATGACTCCTGACAATTTTGTTTCCATGAGTCCTATTACATCAGGGTTTTCTTCTTGCGCCTTTTCTGCCAGTTCACTTGCTTTATTGGTAATCCCATCAATGTTTGAGTACATTACCTTGAAGCTCACTTTCTTATATCCAATTTCACCCTCACTTCCAACAAGTGTAGGAAGTTGTTCCATGGTCATTGCTACTTGGGTAGGCTCATCCTCCTGTGAGGTAGTTGCTAGTGGTTCAGGGGGAGGAGGAGTGGGGGGATGGAGGGCCTAGGTCTCGCCTGGGCCTGCTTGGGGCAGGAAGAAGACCAGAGGCTGGGAAAGCAGGGGATACCTGGGGTAAGGGGAGAGGGAGGATTTGGGTTTTATGATGGGCATTGTGCAGGGGCAAGGAAGGGTTTGTGCTGGGGATATGGGGGGCCCTATTGGGTGGCGGGCTGGGCTGTTGCATTCCCCCCTGGGGTTCCTGAGTTGCTGGCTTGTGGTTCCCCACTCCCCTCTGGGATTGCTGGGTTAGAGGCTGAGGTTCCCTGGCTCCCTTCCCTCTCCTTGCGCCTTTTCCTTGCATCTGCTGCCCTTACTATCTCGTCTCTGGTCATGTCCCTCTGAACATATAACTCTTTGTAATTCCTTGCATACCTCAGTTTGCTCTTCTTTAATAGGATGTCCTCGTTAATGACCTCGCTCTTGAATACAACCTTGATCAATCTCTTTTTGTCTCTGTTATACTGGCCAATCCGGAAAAAACTGTTCTATGTCTCGTTCAGCACCTTCCATGTCTTTAGCCCTCCATTCCTCCCTTGTGGAACCCCCTTGTTCCTTCACACCTATCACTACTACAGCTCTTTTCCTTTCCACTAACTGGCTTGTGAATCTGGCTGCTTCCTGTGAGAATACTGCTTTCATTACAACTTCCTTGACTGTGCACATAGCATCTGGGCTCTTCAGGTTTTCAGCAAAGGTTGGACCAATTGTAGGGGTCCCTGCCATAGCTACATCTCCTGGCACCTGGGGGTTGGTCCCCTGGGCCAGAGTCTGAGGAGGGCCCGTTTTTAGGCTTTTTATCTCCTCTTGTGCTGCACTTAGTTCTATCTGCAGCTTACATATAGTTTCCCTCAGGTCCTTCAATTCCTCACTGATTTCCTTCCATGCCTTAGCAATCATCTCCATATGTGACTCGTCCAGTCCCTCTCCACCAGCTTTGTTCTGTTGTCTTACCATCCTGCTTGACCTTTGTAATTACCTAAGTGTAGTTACAGGATGAGAGCTACGATCGTGGTGTCCCGTCTTCCCAGAACTCTTTGTCATATAACGCTTTGAAACTACTGACGGTCTTGGCCTCCACCACCTTCTCACCTAACTTGTTCCAACCGTCTACCACTCTGTTTGCGAAAGTGAATGTTCTTATATTTCTTCGGCATCTGTGTTTAGCTAGTTTAAATCTATGACCTCTTGTTCTTAAAGTTCCAGGTCTCAGGAAATCTTTCCTATCGATTTTATCAATTCCTGTTACTATTTTGTATTGAGTGATCATATCACCTCTTTTTCTTCTGTCTTCTAGTTTTGGCATATTTAATGCCTCTAACCTCTCCTCGTAGCTCTTGCCCTTCAGTTCTGGGAGCCACTTAGTAGCATGTCTTTGCACCTTTTCCAGTTTGTTGATGTGCTTCTTAAGATATGGGCACCACACAACCGCTGCATATTCTAGCTTTGGCCTAACAAAAGTCGTGAACAATTTCTTTAGCATATCGCCATCCATGTATTTAAAAGCAATTCTGAAGTTAAAAAGCGTGGCATAGGCTCCTCGCACAATATTCTTTATGTGGTCCTCAGGTGATAGTTTTCTATCTAGAACCACCCCTAGATCTCTTTCTTTATCAGAATTCTTTAAAGATTTCTCACATAATATATAGATTGTGTGGGGTCTATGTTCTCCTATTCCACATTCCATAACATGGCATTTATTAACATTAAATTCCATTTGCCAAGTAGCGTTCCATGTACTTATTTTGTCCAGGTCATCTTGAAGGGCATGACAATCATCAAAGTTTCTTATCCTTCCTATTATCTTAGCATCATCAGCCAACATGTTCATATAATTCTGTATACCAATTGGCAGATCATTTATGTAGACAATAAACATCACTGGTGCACGAACTGAACCCTGTGGTACTCCACTTGTGACATTTCTCCAGTCGATATATTGCCTCTGATCACTGCCCTCATTTTTCTATCAGTCAGAAAATTTTTCATCCATGTTAGATGAAAAGTGGGGGAGAGAGGCAGAGCGGGGACGAGAGGAAGGAGGGCAATCAGGTGGGTGAGGGATGGAAAGTCAGTCCCGGGGGTGAGGGGGTGAGGTTGGCGGTAGGCTGGTTTGTGCGTGCGTGTGTGTGTGTGTGTGTGTGTGTGTGTGTGTGTGTTTGTGTGTGTGTGTTTGTGTGTTGTGTGTGTGTGTGTGTGTGTGTGTGTGTGTGTGTGTGTGTGTGTGTGTGTGTGTGTGTGTGTGTGTGTGTGTGTGTGTGTTCACCTGGTTGTGTTTTGCGGGGGTTGAGCTTTGCTCTTTCGGCCCGCCTCTCAACTGTCAATCAACTGTTTAATAACTACTTTTTTTCTTCCACACCACACACACACACACACCAGGAAGCAGCCCGTGACAGCTGACTAACTCCCAGGTACCTATTTACTGCTAGATAACAGGGGCATTCAGGGTGATACCTGGTTGATGGGGTTCTGGGAGTTCTTCTGCTCCCCAAGCCCGGCCCGAGGCCAGGCTTGACTTGTGAGAGTTTGGTCCACTAGGCTGTTGCTTGGAGCGGCCCGCAGGCTCACATACCCACCACAGCCCGGTTGGTCCGGCACTCCTTGGAGGAATAAATCTAGTTTCCTCTTGAAAATGCCCACGGTTGTTCCGTCAATATTTCTTATGTTTGCTGGGAGGACGTTGAACAACCGCGGACCTCTGATGTTTATACAGTGTTCTCTGATTGTGCCTATGGCACCTCTGCTCTTCACTGGTTCTATTCTACATTTTCTTCCATATCGTTCACTCCAGTACGTTGTTATTTTACTGTGTAGATTTGGTATTTGGCCCTCCAGTATCTTCCAGGTGTATATTATTTGATATCTCTCTCGTCTTCTTTCTAGTGAGTACATTTGGAGAGCTTTGAGACGATCCCAATAATTTAGGTGCTTTATTGCGTCTATGCGTGCCGTATATGTTCTCTGTATTCCCTCTATTTCAGCAATCACTCCTGCTCTGAAGGGGGAAGTGAGTACTGAGCAGTACTCAAGACGGGACAACACAAGTGACTTGAAGAGTACAACCATTGTGATGGGATCCCTGGATTTGAAAGTTCTCGTAATCCATCCTATCATTTTTCTGGCTGTCGCAATATTTGCTTGGTTATGTTCCTTAAACGTTAGGTCGTCAGACATTATTATTCCCAAATCCTTTACATGCTGTTTTCCTACTATGGGTACATTTGATTGTGTTTTGTACTCTGTATTATGTTTAAGGTCCTCATTTTTACTGTACCTGAGTACTTGGAATTTATCACTGTTAAACAACATGTTATTTTCTGATGCCCAGTCGAAAACTTTATTAATATCAGCTTGAAGTTTTTCAATGTCTTCAGCCAAGGTAATTTTCATACTGATTTTTGTGTCATCTGCAAAGGATGATACGAAGCTGTGACTTGTATTTTTGTCTATATCTGATATGAGAATAAGGAAAAGCAGCGGTGTAAGGACTGTACCCTGAGGTACAGAGCTTTTAACTGCACTTGGACTAGATTTTATATGGTTGACAGTTACTCGCTGAGTCCTGTTTGACAGAAAACTGAGTATCCAGCGTCCTACTTTACCGGTTATTCCCATTGACTTCATTTTGTGTGCTATCACGCCATGGTCACATTTATCGAAAGCCTTTGCGAAGTCCGTGTATATCACATCAGCATTCTGTTTTTCTTCTAATGCCTCAGTGACTTTGTCATAGTGCTCAAGTAGCTGTGAGAGGCACGATCTTCCCGCTCGAAATCCATGTTGGCCTGGGTTGTGAAGGTCATTGGTCTCCATGAAATTGGTGACCTGACTCCTAATCACTCTCTCAAATACTTTTATGATGTGCGACGTTAGTGCAACTGGTCTATAATTCTTTGCCAATGCTTTGCTCCATCCCTTGTGTAGAGGGGCTATGTCTGCTACTTTATGTGCATCTGGTATCTCCCCCGTGTCCAAGCTCTTCCTCCACACTATACTGAGTGCCTGTGCTACCGGCACTCTGCATTTCTTTATAAATATTGAATTCCATGAGTCTGGACCTGGGGCCGAGTGCATGGGCATGTTTTCAATTTCTCTTTCAAAATTTAGTGTGCTCGTGTTTATATCAGTTATATTTACAGGGGTTTGAATATCCCGCATAAAGAAATTGTCTGGATCTTCCACCTTCATGTTGTTTATTGGAGTGCTAAACATGTCCTCATACTGCTTTTTTAGGATTTCACTAATTTCTTTGTCATCCTCCGTGTATGAACCTTCACTTGTACGAATAGGTCCAATACTGGCAGTGGTTTTTGCTTTTGATTTCGCATATGAGAAGAAATATTTTGGATTTTTCTTTATTTCCTGAATTGCTTTCTGTTTTAACTGCCTTTCTTCAGTTTCATATGAGTGTTTCAATTTCCGCTCAATTTCTTCAATCTCCCTATTTAAATTATTCCTTCTTTGACGGGAAATTCGTGTCTGCATAAGCAGTTCCGTTATTTTTTTCCTGCGTTTATAGTGTCGTCTGCGTTCTCTTTCTACGTTAGATCTCTTTCTGGCTTTCCTCAAAGGAACATATTTCAGACAGACTTGATACGCTTCTGAAGTCAGTTTTTCTATTCCTTCTGTAGGACTTGTATTACTTAGAACAGTTCCCCATGGAATGTTTGTAAGTTCCCTGTTTATTATCTCCCAGTCTATCCTTTTATTATTCAAATTAAATTTACCGAATAGCCCCTCTCGCTTTATCAACGTTTTAGGTCTATTCTGAGTATTGATGGTCGTTTGCACTTCAATGAGCTTGTGATCTGAGTATGTGGTATCTGATATCATAATGTCTCTGATAATGTCTTCATTGTTCGTAAAGACCAGATCTTGAATATTTTCATTTCTCGTTGGCTCCTATATCTGCTGATTGAGTGAAAATTTGTCACAGAATCTAAGTAGTTCTCTAATCTGTGGTTGGTTAGGTCCTGATAGATTTCCTGGTATAATATTATTGTTTGCTATTTTCCACCTGAGACTAGGCAAGTTGAAGTCACCTAGGAAGATAATATCAGGTATCGGGTTCTCCAAATTATCAAGGCTATTCTCTATTTTGCTTATCTGTTCTGTGAATTCCTCAGCCGTTGCATCTGGCGGTTTGTATATTAGAATAATCACTAAATTTATTTTCTCTATTTTTAATCCCAGTACCTCTACCACCTCATTTGTAACGTTTAGGAGCTCCGAGCATACAAGGTCTTCCCTAATATACAGACCCACTCCTCCATGTGACCTAATTTTCCTATCACACCTGTATAGGTTATATCCTGGAATCCAGATCTCACTGTCCAACAATTCCCCTGCATGGGTTTCTGTGAAAGCTCCAAATACTGCATTTGACTCCGTGAGGAGGCCATTTATGAACTGTACTTTGTTGTTTGTTCTTGTTTTCAGTCCTTGTATGTTGGCAAAGATGAGTGAGGTTACTCTATAAGTGATAGTTTGAATGGGAGACTTTTTCGGCAAGCCCATTATTCGTGGACATAATGAGTTTGTTCTGACCAGTACTGATTGTTGTAGGGCAATTGTCTGTCGTAGTTGTAGTTCCCTTTCGGTGGGTAATTGTATCTGTAATTCTGGAATGCAAGTGGATCTGGCATCCAGTTCCATACACTCTCCATGCTGCTCCTTTTGAATTCTCTGTCGGTCTGGTATAAAAAATTTATAAAGTTTCCTCCAAATTCATTATCCTGCTTGCCACTCTTTATGTAGCGTTCCGCGCCTTTCACGTGAAAGTGTGAGCAGCTGAGGTTATAGCATTTTCTGTCCTCCAGTGAGGTTTGGCACATGTCAGGATGGAAAAACCTACATATTGATCCAAATCGACACTCACCTTTCCTAAGCATATTTAAACATTTTTTGGGATGTTGGTAACTACATTCTAATCCTTTCTTATTACCAGCATATCTATGTCTGCATATGCCCTTTGCATAAAATTTGCATGTCTGTCCTTCTGTTCTGAATTGCTCTATCGGGGACCGTTGTAGTGTCTGTACCTATCGAGCTGTCAGTGCTTTCTGGTACACTTTCTAGTTTACTGTCATCTACATCCTGGCCTACTGAGTCAGAGTTTACAACTTTCTGAGTTTCAGCCTCAGTTTCATCCCTGACTATAGCCTCCGCCTCCGGTATATTAGAATTGTTGTTGTTCCTTTCCAACTCCTTCTGGATGGCTGGTAGGCTTCCAATGAATGATGTTTTCCGATCATGCGTCATGTTATCTAGAAGGTTTTTTAGGATATTCCAAGCTGGCAGGTCATTTTTACACACCCAGAGCAAGTGGCCAGCTCTCAGTGCCGTAGTGTTACTCACTCCTGTACAAGCCGAATGGAATCTAGTCTTACAGATATAACATTCAATTCCCGTTACCTTCGTCTTTAAGGAGTTGTTACAGTGGCCACAAATTTGTTTATTTACTCCCATTTTGCCTTATTTTGTTGTATATATCTATATATTTATAATATTATATGTATATTGTATATATGTAACAATATATATGTTTATTTGTTCTACTGTATGGTCAGTACTTATCGCACGGTCGAGGGTGAGGGTCCCAGAGGCTGTACAGTTGACACGTTGTTGTATTTGAGATTCACTGTATGGATCACTTGTTGATGTCAGTCCTTTTAACGCTTTATAAAATTATATGTATATATATTTATATGTTTAATATTTATAATATTATATGTATACCGTATATTTGTAATATTATGTATGTTATTTTGTTCAAACTTTATGGCAGGTACTTAGCGTAGGGTAGCGAGGCTGGTCCCCCAGTCGGTACAGGTGACCTCTTGTTGTCCCAGGTTGATGTCACCAGTTTCCAGTTACCCGATTTATAACCACTGATGCCGCCTCTTGCCACTATTCTATATTTCTAGTATTCTATATATATAATATTCACTTCCAACTTATATGTTGTTGTGATACCCGTTCCACATCACTGTTCCACGAATCACCGTTCACTATTTTTTTTTTCCTAATACACGCATGTACACAAAGCCTCGTTCACTGGCTCACACGTGGTCTCCCGTTTATTCTCTATTTAACACAAAGTTCTATTGTTAATGACTATTTTCAATTTTCCAGCGGGTCACTATGCACTTTGTTATGTCTGTAATCAGTAATCCATGACAGTAGTCCTAAGAATCCCGGTTAATGTCACGATTTTAACAGAGCGCGCACGATACGTCTTCCCCCTCCCTCGACCTCGACCTCTCGTTTGCGCATTTGTTTCTGCCTCGAGCGGGAATCGAACCCGCGCCACAGAATTACGAGTCCTGCATGCTATCCACCAGGCTACGAGGCCCCCGTATATGTGTGTGTGTGTTTATTGTTGGGGTGGCACGGTGGGGGGTGGGGTTTACTGGTGGAGGGATGGAGGGAGAGGGAGTGAAAGGGAATGAGGGAGAGGGAGTGAGGGAGAGGGAGAGAGGCAGAGAGACAGAGCGGGGGAGAGAGGCAGATTGGGGGAGAGAGGCAGAGCGGGAGAGAGAGGAAGGAGGGCAATCAGGTGGGTGAGGGACGGAAGGTCAGTCCCGGGGGTGAGGGGGTGAGGTTGGCGGTAGGCTGGTTTGTGCATGCGTGTGTGTGTGTGTGTGTGTGTGTGTTTACATTGGCGTGTTATGGTGAGGGGGGCTATTCGGTGGCGGTGTAATGTAACACACAGGTGTGAAAAACTAGTACCAAGCTGAGCCTCTCGAGCTACTTTTTCGTATTTTAACTTAGGTCCAAAGCTAATTATTATATCAAAAACACAGTGCACCTTGTATGACTGACTTTAAGAGGCACTCACCTCCAAGTAAGCATCCCAAAGCACAACTAGGTGATTTATAAAGCAATGTCTGCCTTAATTGTTGATGTCCCTGTAGGCTAGAGCTCCTCTCCACGTGGTGGTCCAAATTTTTCCCGTCTCAGCACGCTGGTGCCACTGCCTTGCCACAAACTCGTTCTTTTTCATTTTTTTCCTTATCCAACGTTATAAGAATTCCCTATAATACATTATCACTGTGTTGCTTCATATGACCAAAAAATATGTTTTCGGCTCACTGGTACGTAAATATCCCAAGAATACTGAACTAACTTTGATACTGAACTCGCGGACCGCCGTCCTACACTTGTGCCTTCCCTGGCTGCCTGGACGTGTGTGTAATTATTTAAGTGTAGTTACAAGATGAGAGCTACACTCGTGGTATCCCGTTTACCCAGCACTCTTTGTCATATAACACATATGCATTATAAATATTATATACTGTATAACATGTGTGTGTGTGTGTGTGTTTGACTTCAGTTGTAGTCCAATTGTGACAACAAAACATTTCCTAAGGTCATCACCCTTGGAGCAAAAGCTTTACCTATGCAGGGAAAAACTAAATGAAACCCAAACATTAATAGTGAATGTATGCTTTTCATTTGTTAAATAATAAATAATTACAGTACAGTATATTTAAAAAGTGAACTTGATTCCTAACCATATACTGCGGTGTTCATAAATGAGATAGAAGATTACCGTACACATGTTTAATATATATGAAATAGATTGTTAAACTGAAATGCATTTAGAAATAACTAGAGAAATTATTTGAAAGACAGAGTGAACATTTTAATTCATAAAAAGCCACATGGTTAGATCTGGATGTGTGTGTGTACTCACCTATTTGTACTCACCTATTTGTGCTTGCGGGGGTTGAGCTTTGGCTCTTTGGTCCCGCCTCTCAACTGTCAATCAACTGGAGTACAGATTCCTGAGCCTACTGGGCTCTATCATATCTACATTTGAAACTGTGTATGGAATCAGCCTCCACCACCTCACTGCCTAATACATTCCATCCGTTAACTACTCTGACACTGAAAAAGTTCCTTCTAATGTCTCTGTGGCTCATGTGGGTACTCAGTTTCCACCTGTGTCCCCTTGTTCGCGTCCCACCAGTGTTGAATAGTTTATCCTTGTTTACCCGGTCGATTCCTCTGAGGATTTTGTAGGTTGTGATCATGTCTCCCCTTAATCTTCTGTCTTCCAGTGTCGTAAGGTGCATTTCCCGCAGCCTTTCCTCGTAACTCATGCCTCTTAGTTCTGGGACTAGTCTAGTGGCATACCTTTGGACTTTTTCCAGTTTCGTCTTGTGCTTGACAAGATACGGGCTCCATGCTGGGGCCGCATACTCCAGGATTGGTCTTACATATGTGGTGTACAAGATTCTGAATGATACCTTACACAGGTTCCTGAACGCTGTTCTGATGTTAGCCAGCCTCGCATATGCCGCAGACGTTATTCTTTTTATGTGGGCTTCAGGAGACAGGTTTGGCGTGATATCTACTCCTAGATATTTTTCTCTGTCTGTTTCATTAAGTACTTCATCTCCTATTCTGCATCCTGTGTCTGACCTCTATTTTTCCATTGCCTAGTTTCATTACTTTGCATTTACTCGGGTTGAACTTCAACAGCCATTTGTTGGACCATTCACTCAGTCTGTCTAGGTCATCTTGTAGCCTCCTACTATCGTTCTCAGTTTCAATCTTCCTCATAATTTTTGCATCATCGGCAAACATTGAGAGAATCGATTCTATACTCTCTGGGAGATCATTCACATATATCAGAAACAGTATAGGTCCAAGGACTGACCCCTGCGGGATTCCACTCGTAACGTCTCGCCAATCTGAGACCTCACCCCTCACACTGACTCGTTGTCTCCTGTTGCTTAGGTACTCCTGTATCCAACGGAGTACCTTCTCTTTCATTCCAGCCTGCATCTCCAGCTTTTTCACTAGCCTCGTGTGTGTCACTGTATCAAAGGCTTTCTGACAATACAAAAATATGCAGTCTGCCCACCCTTCTCTTTCTTGCCTGGTCGTAGAATTCAAGTAACCCTGTGAGGCAGGACCTGCCATCCCTGAATCCATGTTGGTGCTGTGTTACAAAGTTCTTTCGCTCCAGGTGCTCCACTAGCTTTCTTCGCACAATCTTCTCCATCAGGTTGCATGGTATGCAGGTTAGGGACACTGGCCTGTAATACAGTGCCTCCTGTCTATCCCCTTTCTTGTATATCGGGACTACGTTAGCTGCTTTCAAAATTTCTGGCAGTTCCCCTTTTGCCAGAGATATGTTATACACTATGGAGAGTGGTAGGCACAGTTCTTCTGCTCCTTCCTTTAGTATCCAAGGGAAGATTCCATCTGAGCCTATAGCCTTTGTCACATCCAACTTTAGTAAACACTTCACACACACTTGTGTGTGTGTGTGTGTGTGTGTGTGTGTGTGTGTGTGTGTGTGTGTGTGTGTGTGTGTGTGTGTGTGTGTGTGTGTGTGTGTGTGTGTGTGTACTCACCTAGTTGTACTCACCTAGTTGTGTTTGCGGGGGTTGAGCTCTGGCTCTTTGGTCCCGCCTCTCAACCGTCAATCAACAGGTGTACAGATTCCTGAGCCTATCGGGCTCTGTCATATCTACACTTGAAACTGTGTATGGAGTCAGCCTCCACCACATCACCCCCTAATGCATTCCATTTGTCAACCACTCTGACACTAAAAAAGTTCTTTCTAATATCTCTGTGGCTCATTTGGGCACTCAGTTTCCACCTGTGTCCCCTTGTGCGTGTTCCCCTTGTGTTAAATAGACTGTCTTTATCTACCCTATCAATCCCCTTCAGAATCTTGAATGTGGTGATCATGTCCCCCCTAACTCTTCTGTCTTCCAGCGAAGTGAGGTTTAATTCCCGTAGTCTCTCCTCGTAGCTCATACCTCTCAGCTCAGGTACTAGTCTGGTGGCAAACCTTTGAACCTTTTCCAGTTTAGTCTTATCCTTGACTAGATATGGACTCCATGCTGGGGCTGCATACTCCAGGATTGGCCTGACATATGTGGTATACAAAGTTCTGAATGATTCTTTACACAAGTTTCTGAATGCCGTTCGTATATTGGCCAGTCTGGCATATGCCGCTGATGTTATCCGCTTGATATGTGCTGCAGGAGACAGGTCTGGCGTGATATCAACCCCCAAGTCTTTTTCCTTCTCTGACTCCTGAAGAATTTCCTCTCCCAGATGATACCTTGTATCTGGCCTCCTGCTCCCTACACCTATCTTCATTACATTACATTTGGTTGGGTTAAACTCTAACAACCATTTGTTCGACCATTCCTTCAGCTTGTCTAGGTCTTCTTGAAGCCTCAAACAGTCCTGTGTGTGTGTGTGTGTGTGTGTACTCACCTATTTGTGCTTGCGGGGGTTGAGCTTTGGCTCTTTGGTCCCGCCTCTCAACTGTCAATCAACTGGTGTACAGATTCCTGAGCCTACTCGACTCTATCATATCTACATTTGAAACTGTATGGGGTCAGCCTCCACCACATCACTGCCTAATGCATTCCACCTGTTAACTACTCTTACACTGAAAAAGTTCTTTTTAACGTCCCTGTGGCTCATTTTGGTACTCAGTTTCCACCTGTGTCCCTTTGTTCGCATACCATCCATGTTAAACAGTTTATCCTTATCTACCCTGTCAATTCCCCTGAGGATTTTGTGAGTAGTGATCATATCTCCCCTTACTCTTCTGTCTTCCAGTGTTGTGAGGTGCATTTCCCTCAGCCTTTCCTCGTAACTCATGCCTCTTTGTTCTGAGACTAGCCTACTGGCATACCTCTGAACTTTTTCAAGCTTCGTCTTGTGCTTGACAAGGTACGGGCTCCATGCTGGGGCCGCATACTCCAGGATTGGTCTTACATGTGTGGTATACAAGGTTCTGAATAATTCCTTACACAGGTTCCTGAAGGCTGTTCTGATGTTAGCCAGCCTTGCATACGCCATAGATGTTATTCTTTTTATGTGGGCTTCAGGAGATAAGTTTGGTGTGATATCAACTCCTAGATCTTTCTCTCTGTCCGTTTCGTGACAGTCTTCATCACTCATCCGGTATCCTGTGTCTGGCCTCCTATTTCCACTGTCTAGTTTCATTACCTTATATTTATTCGTGTTGAACTTTAGAAGCCATTTGTTGGACTGTTCATTCAGTTTGTCTAGGTTATTTTGTAGTCTCATACTGTCTTCCTCTGTCTTTACCCTCCTCATAATTTTGGCATCATCAGCAATCAATGAGATGAACTGAGACGATGAGATGAATTGTTTTTCTCCTGATGTGGCTGTGCAGTAATTTTGGTTGGCCTGAAAAACCTTTTCTATGTTATTTTTCCCTCTCCATCTGTACCCCTTTAACGATCTCATTAACTGTGGTTCTGTCCTTATCTCTCCACTCCCCTGGAAAGGCCCCTGTTTGGTTCTTAATACCTACTACGATTACTGCTCTTTTCCTCTCTATCAGTCGGCTAGTACATCTTGCTGCTTCCTGATAGGTAGCAACTTTCATGGCAATTTCCTCTACTGCAGACACAGCTTCCGGGTTCGTTCTAATTATGTCTGCAAATGAGGGTTGAATTGTAGAAGTCCCTTCTACACATACATTACCATCTTCCTGAGGGCTGATTTGTGTCTGATATTGGAGAGGATTCTCTTTCAGGCTTTTAATCTCGCCATTTGTGTGTGTGTGTGTGCGTGTACTCACCTAGTTGTGTTTGCGGGGGTTGAGCTCTGGCTCTGTTTAGCGCGCCTATCAACTGTTAATCAACTGACGTACAGGTTCCTCTGTGTTTGTATTCACCTAGTTGTATTCACCTAGATGTGCTTACGGGGGTTGAGCTCTGCTCTTTCGGCCCGCCTCTCAACTGTCAATCAGTCAACTGTTACTAACTACTAACTAATTATTTTTCTCTCACACACACACACACACACACATATAAGAAGCCCGTAACAGCTGTCTAACTCCCTGGTACCTATTTACTGCTAGGTAACAGGGGGCATCAGGGTGAAAGAAACTCTGCCCATCTGTTTCCGCCGGCAGTCGGGATCGAACATGGACCCTGGGATTACGAGTCCCAAGCACTGTCCATTTCAGCTACGGCCCCCCCCTGTATATGTGTGTGTACTCACCTAATTGTGATTGCGGGGGTTGAGCTATGGCTCTTTGGTCCCGCCTCTCAACCGTCAATCAACAGGTGTACAGATTCCTGAGCCTATTGGGCTCTATCATATCTACATTTGAAACTGTGTATGGAGTCAGCCTCCACCACATCACTTCCTAAAGCATTCCATTTACTAACTACTCTGACACTGAAAAAGTTCTTTCTAACGTCTCTGTGGCTCATTTGGGTACTCAGCTTCCACCTGTGTCCCCTTGTTCGCGTCCCACCAGTGTTGAATAGTTCATCCTTGTTTACCCGGTCGATTCCCCTGAGGATTTTGTAGGTTGTGATCATGTCCCCCCTTACTCCTCTGTCTTCCAGTGTCGTAAGGTGCATTTCCCGCAGCCTTTCCTCATAACTCATGCCTCTTAGTTCTGGGACTAGTCTAGTAGCATACCTTTGGACTTTTTCCAGCTTCGTCTTGTGCTTGACAAGGTACGGGCTCCATGCTGGGGCCGCATACTCCAGGATTGGTCTTACATATGTGGTGTACAAGATTCTGAATGATTCCTTACACAGGTTCTTGAACGCCGTTCTGATGTTAGCCAGCCTCGCATATGCCGCAGACGTTATTCTCTTTATGTGGGCTTCAGGAGACAGGTTTGGTGTGATATCAACTCCTAGATCTTTCTCTCTGTCTGTTTCATTAAGTACTTCATCTCCTATTCTGTATCCTGTGCCTGGCCTCCTGTTTCCACTGCCTAGTTTCATTACTTTGCATTTACTCGGGTTGAACTTCAACAGCAATTTGTTGGACCATTCACTCAGTCTATCCAGGTCATCTTGTAGCCTCCTACTATCGTCCTCTGTTTCAATCCTCCTCATAATTTTTGCATCGTCGGCAAACATTGAGAGGAACGAATCTATACCCTCTGGGAGATCATTTACATATACCAGAAACAGTTAGGTCCAAGGACTGACCCCTGCGGGACTCCACTTGTGACGTCTCGCCAATCTGCGACCTCACCCCTCACACAGACTCGTTGTCTCCTGTTGCTTAGGTACTCCTCTATCCACCGGAGTACCTTCCCTCTCACTCCAGCCTGCATCTCCAACTTTCGCACTAGCCTCTTGTGTGGCACTGTATCAAAGGCTTTCTGACAATCCAAAAATATGCAGTCTGCCCACCCTTCTCTTTCTTGCCTTATTTTTGTTGCCTGGTCGTAGAATTCAAGTAACCCTGTGAGGCAGGACCTTCCATCCCTGAACCCATGTTGATGCTGTGTTACAAAGTTCCTTCGCTCCAGATGCTCCACTAGTTTTTTTCGCATGATCTTCTCCATCTGCTTGCATGGTATGCAGGTTAGGGACACTGGCCTGTAGTTCAGTGCCTCCTGTCTATCCCCTTTCTTGTTTATCGGGACTACGTTAGCTGCTTTCCAAATATCTGGCAGTTCCCCTGTTGCCAGTGATTTGTTATACACTATGGAGAGTGGTAGGCACAGTTCTCTTGCTCCTTCCTTTAGAACCCAAGGGGAGATTCCATCTGGGCCTATAGCCTTCGTCACGTCCAACTCTAGTAAACACTTCCTTACTTCCCCACTGGTAATCTCAAACTCTTCCAGTGGTTCCTGGTTAGCTATTCCCTCACTTACCTCTGGAATTTCTCCTTGCTCTAAGGTGAAGACCTCCTGGAATTTCTTATTCAATTCCTCACACACTTCCTTGTCATTTGTAGTGAATCCTTCCGCCCCTATCCTTAATCTCAAAACCTGTTCCTTTACTGTTGTTTTTCTCCTAATGTGGCTATGCAACAATTTAGGCTGAGTCTTTGCCTTGCTTGCGATGTCATTTTCGTATTGTCTTTCTGCCTCTCTTCTCATCCTGACATATTCATTCCTGGCATTCTGGTATCTTTCTCTGCTCTCCAGTGTCCTGTTATTCCTATAGTTTCTCCATGCCCTTTTACTTTGCTGCTTAGCTAGCCTACATCTCTGATTAAACCATGGGTTTCTCATCTTCATTTCTCTGTTTTCCTTTTGGACTGGGACAAACTTGTTTGCTGCGTCCTTGCACTTCTGCGTGATGTAATCCATCATATCTTGGGCCGTCTTTCCCCTGAGCTCTGTTTCCCATGCTATATCTGTTAGGAATTTTCTTATCCCCTCATAGTTTCCCTTTCGGTATGCTAACCTTTTGGTTTCTGTATCCCTCCTCGAGTTCAATAACCCTTCTTCAATCAAGTACTCAAACACCAGTACACTGTGGTCGCTCATTCCTACTGGGTCCTCATTCCTACTGGGCCCCTGTGTGTGTGTGTGCGTGTGTGTGTGTGTGTGTGTTTGTGTGTGTGTGTGTGTGTGTGTGTGTGTGTGTGTGTGTGTGTGTGTGTGTGTGTGTGTGTGTGTGTGTGTGTGTGTGTGTGTGTGTGTGTGTGTGTGTGTGTGTGTGTATGTGTGTGTGGGAGTAAAGGGTGCAGGTGTGACAACTAGAGACGGAGCCACGCCAGGTGATGAGGTCGTCACCACTGGGGAGCTTGGAACTCAACCGTGCCCCAGAGGTGGACGGGAGCAGAGAGAGAGGCAATCCAAGAAAGAACATGGTCAGGGCCCAATGTAGCAGGGGGCTACAGAGCCTGGTCTTCTAAAACAGTCCGACTCGAGGGCTTGGTCGCCCACCCTACATGTCTAGGAAGTGAAAAGAGGGTCAGTCATCAGCATAATAACGAGCAGGTAATAATTTTATTCACGAATAGGCCCCCACACCAACCACGGAGCCACAATTACAGGATAGGACACCCAACAAGACGGCCCCCCCTTCCCGGATGCATCGTGGGTATATGTCCCGCAATCGTCACCTTAAGAACCGTCAGTCCGTCGAGATCAGGTTCAGCATAGAAGGCAGAGGAGGATTGACAATAACAGCGTCCCCTCGCTCACAATGTCAGGTACCACAGTTCTACTGGTGAGTGTGCGCCTCCCCAAACACCCGGGTGTTAAAACAGAAGATGTCTGAAAGAATAAATTAGAATGACAAAAGGTCGACGGGAAAGACATCGAGAAAGGAGAAGAGGAAGGAAGAAAAGTGAAACATAAGGAAGAGGAAATAGCAACCAGCACAATTAGTTCTCTCCGGTATTATCTTCTATACCTTCTTGAGGTTATCTTGAGATGATTTCGGGGCTTAGCGTCCCCGCGGCCCGGTCCTCGACCAGACCTCCTTTTTGTTATACACCCCCAGGAAGCAGCCCATAGAGGCTGTCTAACTCCCAGGTATATATTTACTGCTAGGTAAACAGGTGCATCTGGGTGAAAGAAGCTTTGCCCATTTGTTTCTGCCTCCACCGGGGATCGAAGCCAGAACCTCAGGACTAGAAATCCCGATCGCTATCCACTCAGCTGCCAGGTCCCCTTAGATGGAATTTCGTGAGTTTCATCCAGAAACTCTGGTTTCCTCCTCTTTACCAACGTTATATTTAACGACACTGTTATCCAACTTCTACGTCTGCTACTTTCTAAGCTGGTGGTATAGCTTGGGAAATACAGCTTCCTCTATTCCCTTTCTTCATAATGTGCATTTAGCAATGTCTCTAAACTGTGAAAGTCTCTCCAGCTGTATTGGACTCTTCATACATTTTGGTTTGACAGGTCTTATGGTTGTTGCTGCTTTATGGTGCTGCTCAAGTTTACTTTCGTGTTTCCTACTTACGTCCTACTTTATATATATATATATATATATATATATATATATATATATATATATATATATATATATATATATATATATATATATATATATATATATATATATATATTATTAAATATGACCGAAAAAGTAAGATTAATAATTCTAACACGAATTTTCTCAATCTTTCGTACATTGCGCTTCACTGATGGAGGTAAATCAAAAATCACTTCTCCAAAATTCATTTTTATTTCTAGTCTGACGCGACACGGGCGCGTTTCGTAAAACTTATTACATTTTCAAAGACTTCACAAATACACAACTGATTAGAACTTGCGTTTCCCTGATTTTATATCTACATTTGAGTGAGGTGGGAAGGGGTGATGTGGCATTACATTTGAGTGAGGTGGGAAGGATGATGTGGCATTACATTTGAGTGAGGTGGGAAGGATGATGTGGCATTAACACAAGACAGAACACTAGGGGATATTAATAGGGTATTAAAAGTATCAACACAAGACAGAACAGAAACAATGGGTATTGAATAGAAGTGTTTGTAGAAAGCCTATTGGTCCATATTTCTTGATGCTTCTATATTGGAGCGGAGTCTTGAGGTGGGTAGAATATAGTTGTGCAATAATTGGCTGTTGATTGCTGGTGTTGACTTCTTGATGTGTAGTGCCTCGCAAACGTCAAGCCGCCTGCTATCGCTGTATCTATCGATGATTTCTGTGTTGTTTACTAGGATTTCTCTGGCGATGGTTTGGTTATGGGAAGAGATTATATGTTCCTTAATGGAGCCCTGTTGTTTATGCATCGTTAAACGCCTAGAAAGAGATGTTGTTGTCTTGCCTATATACTGGGTTTTTTGGAGCTTACAGTCCCCAAGTGGGCATTTGAAGGCATAGACGACGTTAGTCTCTTTTAAAGCGTTCTGTTTCGTGTCTGGAGAGTTTCTCATGAGTAGGCTGGCCGTTTTTCTGGTTTTATAGTAAATCGTCAGTTGTATCCTCTGATTTTTGTCTGTAGGGATAACGTTTCTATTAACAATATCTTTCAGGACCCTTTCCTCTGTTTTATGAGCTGTGGAAAAGAAGTTCCTGTAAAATAGTCTAATAGGGGGTATAGGTGTTGTGTTAGTTGTCTCTTCGGAGGTTGCATGGCTTTTCACTTTCCTTCTTATGATGTCTTCGATGAAACCATTGGAGAAGCCGTTATTGACTAGGACCGGCCTTACCCTACAGAGTTCTTCGTCGACTTGCTTCCATTCTGAGCTGTGGCTGAGAGCACGGTCGACGTATGCGTTAACAACACTCCTCTTGTACCTGTCAGGGCAGTCGCTGTTGGCATTTAGGCACATTCCTATGTTTGTTTCCTTTGTGTAGACTGCAGTGTGGAAACCTCCGCCCTTTTCCATGACTGTTACATCTAGAAAAGGCAGCTTCCCATCCTTTTCCGTCTCGTAAGTGAAACGCAGCACGGAACTCTGCTCAAATGCCTCCTTCAGCTCCTGCAGATGTCTGACATCAGGTACCTGTGTAAAAATGTCGTCAACATACCTGCAGTATATGGCCGGTTTCAAGTTCATGTCGACTAAGACTTTTTGCTCGATGGTACCCATGTAGAAGTTTGCAAACAGGACACCTAGGGGAGAACCCATGGCGACCCCATCTACTTGCTTATACATGTGCCCATCCGGGCTCAAGAAGGGTGCCTCTTTAGTACAAGCTTGGAGTAGTTTCCTCAGAATACTTTCTGGCATGTCAAGAGGAGCACAGGCTGGATCACGATACACTCTGTCGGCTATCATTCCGATTGTCTCGTCCACAGGTACGTTGGTAAACAGCGATTCTACGTCCAACGAGGCTCTTATCCCTGTGGCCCGTGCGCCCCGCAGTAAGTCCACAAATTCCTTTGGAGACTTCAGGCTGAAGGCGCAAGGAACATAAGGAGTCAGCAGGCCGTTGAGTCGCTTCGCCAGTCTGTACGTGGGTGTGGGTATCTGGCTAATGATTGGCCGAAGTGGGTTTCCAGGCTTGTGCGTCTTGACATTTCCATACGCATATCCAGGTTTATATTCCCCAATGATCTTTGGCAGGTGGAGTCCGGATTTCTTGGCGTTCACAGTTTCGATCAGTTTGTTGACCTTTGCTTTTAATTCGGCTGTAGTGTCCTTCGTTACCCTTTGGAACTTAGTTTGGTCAGAGAGTATGATGTTCATTTTCGCCAGATATTCGTCTTTTTTAAGAATGACATATATTGGCGACTTGTCACCTCTCCTGACAACTATCTCCTTGTTCTCACGAAGGCTTTTAGCTGCCGCTTTAAGCTCGGGGGACAGTATGGTGCTTCTGTAGTTGCCTCGATTCTTTCCTCCTTCTGCAATAAGTTCTGCTTGTAAGGTATCTCTGGTAGTGACCTTTTTTTGTGTCTCGAGGTCGAATATGTCGTCCAACAGAATTTCCAACTCTACTTTCCGGGCCATTTCACTCGGTCTGGACATAACATGACAGTTTATGCCCAGATTTAGGAGAGTGACTTGGTCCTCAGTGAGGTTAATTCCTGCAAGGTTCAGGAAGCCATCTCTTGGTCGTGGAATTGCCATAGGTCCTCCATATAGTGTTGTTAGTTTCTTGATAATCCTTGTTTCAGTGCTGAGGTGATGTTGGTCTGTGAGGATGTCGAGGTGTTGTTCAATGCGGGTACGGATACTATGGTCGATGTTGCTATTTCTCCACTCATTTGTAGCATGAAGTAGTTGCGTTTTGTTGTCTTTGATTTCATTCTCTGCCTTGTATATCTGATCACGAATCAGATCCTGGCGATATTTTATCGTGAAGGCTTGATTCCTTGCTGCTGGGTCGTGCACTTTAACATTAGTATATTTTGGTAGCAGTCTTTCCTGTAGACATATATTATTAAATATGACCGAAAAAGTAAGATTAATAATTCTAACACGAATTTTCTCAATCTTTCGTACATTGCGCTTCACTGATGGAGGTAAATCAAAAATCACTTCTCCAAAATTCATTTTTATTTCTAGTCTGACGCGACACGGGCGCGTTTCGTAAAACTTATTACATTTTCAAAGACTTCACAAATACACAACTGATTAGAACTTGCGTTTCCCTGATTTTATATCTACATTTGAGTGAGGTGGGAAGGGGTGATGTGGCATTACATTTGAGTGAGGTGGGAAGGATGATGTGGCATTACATTTGAGTGAGGTGGGAAGGATGATGTGGCATTAACACAAGACAGAACACTAGGGGATATTAATAGGGTATTAAAAGTATCAACACAAGACAGAACAGAAACAATGGGTATTGAATAGAAGTGTTTGTAGAAAGCCTATTGGTCCATATTTCTTGATGCTTCTATATTGGAGCGGAGTCTTGAGGTGGGTAGAATATAGTTGTGCAATAATTGGCTGTTGATTGCTGGTGTTGACTTCTTGATGTGTAGTGCCTCGCAAACGTCAAGCCGCCTGCTATCGCTGTATCTATCGATGATTTCTGTGTTGTTTACTAGGATTTCTCTGGCGATGGTTTGGTTATGGGAAGAGATTATATGTTCCTTAATGGAGCCCTGTTGTTTATGCATCGTTAAACGCCTAGAAAGAGATGTTGTTGTCTTGCCTATATACTGGGTTTTTTGGAGCTTACAGTCCCCAAGTGGGCATTTGAAGGCATAGACGACGTTAGTCTCTTTTAAAGCGTTCTGTTTCGTGTCTGGAGAGTTTCTCATGAGTAGGCTGGCCGTTTTTCTGGTTTTATAGTAAATCGTCAGTTGTATCCTCTGATTTTTGTCTGTAGGGATAACGTTTCTATTAACAATATCTTTCAGGACCCTTTCCTCTGTTTTATGAGCTGTGGAAAAGAAGTTCCTGTAAAATAGTCTAATAGGGGGTATAGGTGTTGTGTTAGTTGTCTCTTCGGAGGTTGCATGGCTTTTCACTTTCCTTCTTATGATGTCTTCGATGAAACCATTGGAGAAGCCGTTATTGACTAGGACCTGCCTTACCCTACAGAGTTCTTCGTCGACTTGCTTCCATTCTGAGCTGTGGCTGAGAGCACGGTCGACGTATGCGTTAACAACACTCCTCTTGTACCTGTCAGGGCAGTCGCTGTTGGCATTTAGGCACATTCCTATGTTTGTTTCCTTTGTGTAGACTGCAGTGTGGAAACCTCCGCCCTTTTCCATGACTGTTACATCTAGAAAAGGCAGCTTCCCATCCTTTTCCGTCTCGTAAGTGAAACGCAGCACGGAACTCTGCTCAAATGCCTCCTTCAGCTCCTGCAGATGTCTGACATCAGGTACCTGTGTAAAAATGTCGTCAACATACCTGCAGTATATGGCCGGTTTCAAGTTCATGTCGACTAAGACTTTTTGCTCGATGGTACCCATGTAGAAGTTTGCAAACAGGACACCTAGGGGAGAACCCATGGCGACCCCATCTACTTGCTTATACATGTGCCCATCCGGGCTCAAGAAGGGTGCCTCTTTAGTACAAGCTTGGAGTAGTTTCCTCAGAATACTTTCTGGCATGTCAAGAGGAGCACAGGCTGGATCACGATACACTCTGTCGGCTATCATTCCGATTGTCTCGTCCACAGGTACGTTGGTAAACAGCGATTCTACGTCCAACGAGGCTCTTATCCCTGTGGCCCGTGCGCCCCGCAGTAAGTCCACAAATTCCTTTGGAGACTTCAGGCTGAAGGCGCAAGGAACATAAGGAGTCAGCAGGCCGTTGAGTCGCTTCGCCAGTCTGTACGTGGGTGTGGGTATCTGGCTAATGATTGGCCGAAGTGGGTTTCCAGGCTTGTGCGTCTTGACATTTCCATACGCATATCCAAGTTTATATTCCCCAATGATCTTTGGCAGGTGGAGTCCGGATTTCTTGGCGTTCACAGTTTCGATCAGTTTGTTGACCTTTGCTTTTAATTCGGCTGTAGTGTCCTTCGTTACCCTTTGGAACTTAGTTTGGTCAGAGAGTATGATGTTCATTTTCGCCAGATATTCGTCTTTTTTAAGAATGACATATATTGGCGACTTGTCACCTCTCCTGACAACTATCTCCTTGTTCTCACGAAGGCTTTTAGCTGCCGCTTTAAGCTCGGGGGACAGTATGGTGCTTCTGTAGTTGCCTCGATTCTTTCCTCCTTCTGCAATAAGTTCTGCTTGTAAGGTATCTCTGGTAGTGACCTTTTTTTGTGTCTCGAGGTCGAATATGTCGTCCAACAGAATTTCCAACTCTACTTTCCGGGCCATTTCACTCGGTCTGGACATAACATGACAGTTTATGCCCAGATTTAGGAGAGTGACTTGGTCCTCAGTGAGGTTAATTCCTGCAAGGTTCAGGAAGCCATCTCTTGGTCGTGGAAATGCCATAGGTCCTCCATATAGTGTTGTTAGTTTCTTGATAATCCTTGTTTCAGTGCTGAGGTGATGTTGGTCTGTGAGGATGTCGAGGTGTTGTTCAATGCGGGCATTTCCACGACCAAGAGATGGCTTCCTGAACCTTGCAGGAATTAACCTCACTGAGGACCAAGGGACGTGATTATAAAACGTACGCTTGGCTTGTACAAACGAGAAATCCAAAAACCTCTTAGGATATTGTAAACTCTTCCCAATTTCATATATTTTTAATCTTTTAATCTTTAATCTTTCACTCGTATCTACATACGAGTTTATGCGATCACAATATTAACTGGAATGGGGCAAAAAGCATTACCAATTGTGGGGATTTCGTGGAACGGAATTTGATTGAGTCTGCTCTAATCAGTCAGTGTCCACATCTTCTTAATGTTAGTACTGGAATGTACAAACTTGATTCATTTTTAAGTTATAATATTGCACAACAGTTTAAGAAACAACTCTGATAGAGAGGCTTACAATGTCTCATTATAATTGTATATTCATATATTGTGTGTTCATGAGGCTTTTCTTTAATCTTTCATCCTTATTCTCTGACCGCTTAATCCTCTTTGACCATTCTAAGCTAAGCTATACCTGTTTTTGGTTATTTACACCTGACCAACCCTAGGGATGGGTTGGTCAGGTGTCGGCCTATATATCCTCCCCCTTCTCCCTTCTCCTTAGTCAGTCTGGTGTTGACAAAGGCTTTAACAAGCCGAAACGTTCACCTCATTTCATATTTCTCTGTGGATTTTCCGCATATATATATATATATATATATATATATATATATATATATATATATATATATATATATATATATATATATATATATATATATATATATATATATATATATATATATATATATATATATATATATATATATATTGTTGGGGTATTAGTTCTTATCTCTTTACTCGGTGAGCAACAGTTATCTCAAGGTCACTCACCGTAGCCCTGCGGGTCTTCACTCTAATCCTCTCGGCGCCACTGCACGCCAGGAGTGTATCCCAGTCAATCCCAACCGGCCTCTGATTGAGAAGGAGTGGGAACACACTTCTTGTTCACTTAACTGTTGTGTGGCCCGCCCCAACAATAGGGCTTTACTATTAACCACATGGTCGCCAAATGGTGTTTTCGGTGTCCAGTAACACGTCAGTGGACTGGTTGAATTAGTGGTAGCCTTGGCAAGGTCACACTCAATAGATCAGGAATCAGGCAGGTACTTACTTTTATCACTCTCTGCTTTCCAGTATAATATAGCCACAAGATAAATGGAGGGGATGATATAAACCCAAAAGTATTTTGTATTTTACTTAAAATTCATGAAAGATGTCACAAGGTTATATCAATAAATAAATCAGCTGATCCTGGCAGGAGTCGGTCGTTCCCACGAATATTATGCACTCACTAAGTGGCAACACCTCCCCCTCTCGTCAACGTCACGATCAGGTGAGCGCTCCCCTCCGCACGAAAGTTTATTGCTTGTTTTTCTAGAGTCACGCGCGCTGTTTCTTTAAGTTCTCCAATATTACTAGAAACTCGCACACTCGATATTTGCAACAATAGCACGTATTACTTAGTTACACTGTGCTCGGGCTCAAACAGTCGTTTCTATAATCAATGCGACCATGACTCACTGTAACGGTTTTACACTGCCCTTCATTCAATAATATTCTATGAAATATTTAACACTGGAGTTTTCAGTACTTCCTTTCGTGGGCGATAACACAATAATTCTCTGTACTCCCAAATGATCAATCACTGCATGAACATAGACATATATAATGTATATAAATCAGACATCAATAAATGGTAAATAAAATAGTTACTGGGCACATAGCCTAACTTCCAAATACTGGCATAATATTATATATTATTTCTCACTATACGTTCACATTAATGTCTCATGCAAGATATGCAAAAACACAGTAAATTTATCACTTGTTCCGGGTGCCTGTACACACCAATAATAAACATGAATATTATAAGTACTCTTGATAGTACTATACTGCACACTGGTGCCTTACTGTGACATGGGTGAGACTTGCTCACGACATATAAAATCCTCAGGCTCGATAATATAGCCGAATAATATAGCTGACTAAAGGGGAATGGGGAGGGAAACTAGAAACACCTACTTCAACCTATCCTCCGATGAGAGTCGAGTTGTAGCTCCTGGTCCTCGTGTCGGGAACGCCCCCACACACACACGTTGTCGTGTCCTACAGGAACCACTCGCCGTCCCACCGTTTAGCGCGTCATCTCCGTGCCTTCTTCCCTGCAGGTCCGTGCTCCTCCTCGACTTCTTGAAGGGTTGGAGTCGGTCTCCTGGCCGTCGACTTCTCCCAGCAACGGCTGCCTGCCTACTTCTCGGCGGCAGTCGTCCGGATTCCCAACTAGTCCTCTTCTTCCTCTGCTACCCAGTGGCTCTGGTCAGCCACTACGCCGTCACGACTGGGTGAACTGCTTCAGATGTCGCCTACGTCACTGCACAGACTTCACTTCTTCTTGCACAGTACCTGTCCTGGAGCACTTGTTGCTCAATAACCGTCGATTCCCTCTCTGGTTCAACACATGAACTAGGGAAGACCTCACAGAGTACTGGCAGACTTCAGGTGACGTGTAAATCCACGGGAGCGGGAACTACTGTCAAACTGACAGGACCAATCATCGCACGTCCAACCTCCTTGACGTGTCGTGTCTGACTGATGGCGCCAACACGGCGCGCTGCCCGGACCCCCTTCCTTTCGTGACGTCATTTTCGCCACGGGAAGTTCTCATTGGCTCTCGGTGCCACATTGCCGTCGGTGACCAATCCGGTGTCACTGACGTCACACCGTTTTGGCGGGGAAACAGGAGAGCCAGCGCCATCTTGGCTTCCTAAAGGGCCTAAACCACAGGCCAAAATATTACTGTTTCACAATATTCTCGGCTCTCCGAGAACACTCCACTCTCTCCCATATATCAAATTGATGCCTGCGACCTAGAGAACGCTTGGGTAAAGTGGACATGACTCTTACTGCAGGCGTGGGAGAAATATAATAGGGGAGAACACCGTCACATACCCCTCCCCTTAAAATAAGAGTCATGTCTGGTTAGTGTATACGGGATAGGGCATCTGCTACTACGTTGTCCTTCCCCTTGATGTGCTTGACCTTGATCTTTGTCAGACTCTCAGTGTTGGTGAGACGGGTGTCGTCCGCCCTGGACCACTTTCCTTCCTCCTCCGGGAGTTCTCGGTCCCCCTGTACACACGGAACCGTCTTCCGCTGGGGTTCTCGGATCATCGTTCCTTCCTGCCTGGCGGCTCCCCCTTCCACAGTGAAGAAAGGTTTCAGGCGGTCTACGTGACACACCTGCTTCTTTTGGGGTCTATCCGGCTTCCCAATCTCATACGACACAGGACCCAACCGCCGTAGCACCTGGTATGGTCCCTCGAACCGTGACTCGGTCACCCTACCTTTACCTGGCAGCAAAACAATCACCCGGGACCCGACCTGGAAATCCCTCTGCGTAACTCTCTTGTCGTACCACTCCGACATGTTACGCTGCGCCTCCTTCAGATGTTTCCCAGCCAGTTCCTTCGCTAGAGTGAGACGTTCTTTGAACTTCTGGACATATTCATTCACCGTTCCCACGGTCGTTCCTGGTGTCCATTGTTCCCTCAGCATGGATAGCATGGTACATATAATATAGATAAATGGAAAGTAAGCCTTCTCAGGACCCACACGTCCTCCTTTGGCCTCACTAATCAAATCGGGGAACTCCTCCTGCTGCAACTCTTCAAGACGAGTGCGGTCCACCCCTAGAGAACTGGTGAGGGTCACCTGCAACTCACCATTCGGGCTACCTTCGCCCTCCGCTCGTTCTCCGGGTCCTACGAAGAGGTGATCTATTCCCAGGCTGTCGGACGTCTCCTCAGCCCCATCATATCCACAACCTCCTTGCTCTTCACGCTGTCTTGGCAACACAGCACAAACTGGGAACGCCACTGGGGCGATTCCCTTCTCGTCCCCACAGGCGTTTAACCCTCCGCCCGTCTCCTCGTATTGTTCTAGGCACTATTCGCCTTTCACGAGATTCGGAAGGACATATCCTCCACATGCGTCGTTTCCCAAGATGACCTGTGCTTCCATCTTGGGCATTGATGTACAGACCCCCACCACAAGGGTCTGGCAGCCATAGTCGGAATTTCAAGTTACCTGGTGTAGGGGCATCCTCACTGGGCCTCCCACAGTGGTCACACTTGCCACCCCCACACTGGTACTCTCGTAACCCTCGGGGAACAGGGTTTCACTCACCAGGGTAAAATCGGCCCCAGTGTCTCTTAGTATCTTCACTGGGATGGGGTCTGCGTCCCCCATCCTTACGGTTCCCTGACACACGAATGGGTGAACTCCCTTCTCCCCATTCAGCACGGGTTCATCCCGCACTCTCTCGGCCCTCTGGTCCTCGAACCTCACTAAAGCAACGTGTCCCCGCTGCTTAGGGCGTCTGCATTCCCGCGCGACGTGTCCGAATATTCCGCAGTTGTAGCAGCGGACCCTCGTCGGAGACCATCCGCCACCACTCGCCTTAGCACTGCCTCCAGAGGCCGTCGCTCCTTGTGTCTTTCTCGCACCACTTGTTGCCTCCTCCGTTGCAACAACAGCTCCCGAGCTCTCAGCTTGGTTCTTCTCTATCGGCTCTACAGCACCTTTTGTTCCTCTGTCGTCCCAACTCGAGAGGTGGGACTTGGGAGAACTCGCTCCTGTCCTCCATCCATCCATCCTCCTATAATTCCTACTGCTTCCGGAGTACGCGGGTGATCGGTGCTGTCCCTCTCGGCTTGGGCGTAGTGCTTCCTCTAACATGTCGGCTCGGTCGGCTGCGGCCCTTAGATCCTTTATGTCCGCCTCCTTTACTCTCACCCTGATCTCAGGAGAGAGAACGGACATAAACTTTTCCATGACCATTAGCTCCTTGACCTCTTCGACCGACCTCGCTCCTTCAGAGTCTAGCCACTTAAGGAACTTTCTTTCCATGTCCCTCGCCGTCTCCGCATAAGACTTTCCTGGTGAACGGGTACATTCCCTGAACCTCTTTCGGTAACACTCCGGCGTGAGCTTGAAGGAATGGAGCACAGCTCGTTTTACCGCATCGTAGTTGGTGCATTCTTGGAAGTCGAGCATAGTGTAGGCTTCACGAGCTTCACCTGTGAGCCTCCCTTGAACTAGCTCCGGCCTCGGCCACCTCTTCAAAGCTGCAACCCTTTCAAAGTGGTCGAAGAAACTTTCGGCTTCATTTGGCACAAAGACCGGCAGATCTCGTTCCCTCACTCGTCGGTCTTCCTGTGGCGGCGGAGCAGGTGCATCTAGTCCCAGTTCAGCTCACTTCAGCTCCACCTCCTTGTTGGCTTCTATTTCCTGTTGCCTCAGTCTAACCTCTCGCTCGTGTTCTTCCCTGCGTAGCTGTGCTTCTCGCTCCTCACGCTTCAGCTGTGCTTCTCGCTCCTCACGCTTCAGCTGTGCTTCTCGCTCCTCACGCTTCAACTGTGCTTCTCGCTCTTCACGCTTCAGCTGTGCTTCTGCTTCTCGCTCTTCACGCTTCAGTTGTGCTTCCAGCTGCAACTTCATTATTTCCAGCTTAACGCTGTGCCTGCTGCCGCTGGATCCCCTGCTGCTTCCACCAATGCTCAGGTGTTCTCCCACACTGGCAGGTGTCTGTGGTCGTTCCTCCCCCAAAGCTTCGTCTCGTGCCCTGAGCTGTGCAATTATTTCTAATCTTCTTTCTCCTACTCTGGCAGATCTCAGCTTTATTCCAAAATGATCTGCTATAGCCTGTAAGTGTGCCTTGGTGCACTCTTCCAGCACCTGTTCATCTCTAGTGTCAATAAACCTTGTTACTTTATCATCCTCCATCTTGTGCTATGAATGATAACCTGCACCTGATCTCTAATACCACTGCCAAGTAACACCACTGCAACCTTTATTCCGATCGGTATCCTGGCAAGGTCGCCAATGTTGGGGTATTAGTTCTTATCTCTTTACTCGGTGAGCAACAGTTATCTCAAGGTCACTCACCGTAGCCCTGCGGGTCTTCACTCTAATCCTCTCGGCGCCACTGCACGCCAGGAGAGTATCCCAGTCAATCCCAACCGGCCTCTGATTGAGAAGGAGTGGGAACACACTTCTTGTTCACTTAACTGTTGTGTGGCCCGCCCCAACAATAGGGCTTTACTATTAACCACAAGGTCGCCAACTGGTGTTTTCGGTGTCCAGTAACACGTCAGTGGACTGGTTGAATTTGTGGTAGCCTTGGCAAGGTCACACTCAATAGATCAGGAATCAGGCAGGTACTTACTTTTATCACTCTCTGCTTTCCAGTATAATATAGCCACAAGATAAATGGAGGGGATGATATAAACACAAAAATATTTTGTATTTTACTTAAAATTCATGAAAGATGTCACAAGGTTATATCAATAAATAAATCAGCTGATCCTGGCAGGAGTCGGTCGTTCCCACGAATATTATGCACTCACTAAGTGGCAACACCTCCCCCTCTCGTCAACGTCACGATCAGGTGAGCGCTCCCCTCCGCACGAAAGTTTATTGCTTGTTTTTCTAGAGTCACGCGCGCTGTTTCTTTAAGTTCTCCAATATTACTAGAAACTCGCACACTCGATATTTGCAACAATAGCACGTATTACTTAGTTACACTGTGCTCGGGCTCAAACAGTCGTTTCTATAATCAATGCGACCATGACTCACTGTAACGGTTTTACACTGCCCTTCATTCAATAATATTCTATGAAATATTTAACACTGGAGTTTTCAGTACTTCCTTTCGTGGGCGATAACACAATAATTCTCTGTACTCCCAAATGATCAATCACTGCATGAACATAGACATATATAATGTATATAAATCAGACATCAATAAATGGTAAATAAAATAGTTACTGGGCACATAGCCTAACTTCCAAATGCTGGCATAATATTATATATTATTTCTCACTATACGTTCACATTAATGTCTCATGCACGATATGCAAAAACACAGTAAATTTATCACTTGTTCCGGGTGCCTATACACACCAATAATAAACATGAATATTATAAGTACTCTTGATAGTACTATACTGCACACTGGTGCCTTACTGTGACATGGGTGAGACTTGCTCACGATATATAAAATCCTCAGGCTAGATAATATAGCCGAATAATATAGCTGACTAAAGGGGAATGGGGAGGGAAACTAGAAACACCTACTTCAACCTATCCTCCGATGAGAGTCGAGTTGTAGCTCCTGGTCCTCGTGTCAGGAACGCCCCCACACACACACGTTGTCGTGTCCTACAGGAACCACTCGCCGTCCCACCGTTTAGCGCGTCGTCTCCGTGCCTTCTTCCCTGCAGGTCCATGCTCCTCCTCGACTTCTTGAAGGGTTGGAGTCGGTCTCCTGGCCGTCGACTTCTCCCAGCAACGGCTGCCTGCCTACTTCTCGGCGGCAGTCGTCTGGATTCCCAACTAGTCCTCTTCTTCCTCTGCTACCCAGTGGCTCTGGTCAGCCACTACGCCGTCACGACTGGGTGAACTGCTTCAGACGTCGCCTACGTCACTGCACAGACTTCACTTCTTCTTGCACAGTACCTGTCCTGGAGCACTTGTTGCTCAATAACCGTCGATTCCCTCTCTGGTTCAACACATGAACTAGGGAAGACCTCACAGAGTACTGGCAGACTTCAGGTGACGCATAAATCCACGGGAGCGGGAACAACTGTCAAACTGACAGGACCAATCGTCGCACGTCCAACCTCCTTGACTTGTCGTGTCTGACTGATGGCGCCAACACGGCGCGCTGCCCGGACCCCCTTCCTTTCGTGATGTCATTTTCGCCACGGGAAGTTCTCATTGGCTCCCGGTGCCACATTGCTGTCGGTGACCAATCCGGTGTCACTGACGTCACACCGTTTTGGCGGGGAAACAGGAGAGCCAGCGCCATCTTGGCTTCCTAAAGGGCCTAAACCACAGGCCAAAATATTACTGTTGCACAAATTTCTCGGCTCTCCGAGAACACTCCACTCTCTCCCATTTATCAAATTGATGCCTGCGACCTAGAGAACGCTTGGGTAAAGTGGACATGACTCTTACTGCAGGCATGGGAGAAATATAAAGGGGGGGGGGGGGGGAACACCGTCACAATATGTATATATATAAAAATATATATATATAATATATATATAATATATATATATAATATATATAATATATATATATATATATATATATATATATATATATATATATATATATATATATATATATATATATATATATATATATATATATATATATATATATATATATATATATGTTTCATTGAATATGACCGCATATTCTGTATTTATTATTTTCTGGTTTAGGGCTTCTATCCCTCTAACTATTTTCTTAGCATCAGGGCTTAATTGAAATAGGAGTTCTCCAAAACTCATTTTCGTACTTTTAAGGTGAAGAAAAGAAGTGATTTACTATAGAGTGTATTACACTTATTTGTATAATTTGCACGACGTTCCGAACCTCCATGGTTCATTCTCAAGTGAACGGATCTTACAATACTAGTTGATTTTATACCCGCATTAGGTCAGGTGATAATACAATGAAGGTGAAAACATGGGGGGATACATAAGGGATAAACATAGGGGCTGCAGAAGGCTTATTGGCCCATACGAGGCATCTCCTATCTAAACACAAAGATTAATCCAGTGTAATTGGCCTGTTATGTTGGACATTGTCTTCTGTGTTGGCATCGATATGTTCTTGTCTTGTCCTTACTCTCATGGTGGGTAGAGTAAATAGTTCCGTGATTTGGGTGTCCAATTACACTGGATTAATCTTTGTGTTTAGATAGGAGATGCCTCGTATGGGCCAATAAGCCTTCTGCAGCCCCTATGTTTATCCCTTATGTATCCCCCCATGTTTTCACCTTCATTGTATTATCACCTGACCTAATGCGGGTATAAAATCAACTAGTATTGTAAGATCTGTTCACTTGAGAATGAACCATGGAGGTTCGAAACGTCGTGCAAATTATACAAATAAGTGTAATACACTCTATAGTAAATCACTTCTTTTCTTCACCTTAAAAGTACGAAAATGAGTTTTGGAGAACTCCTATTTCAATTAAGCCCTGATGCTAAGAAAATAGTTAGAGGGATAGAAGCCCTAAACCAGAAAATAATAAATACAGAATATGCGGTCATATTCAATGAAACATGTTTGAAAGAAAACCTGCTGCCAGTATACACCAATATATATATATATATATATATATATATATATATATATATATATATATATATATATATATATATGCCTATACTTGCATAAACCACAAGTGAAGATTAACAATCTTTGGACAACACCCACCAGTGGGCCTCGAACCCAGAAAGCACAACTACCTTCCAGTAGCTGCCATAACTAGTACGCCTTAACCCACTACACCACCAGACCCTACAATAGAAGTAGAGACTTCGAGATATATATATACCTCAAATATCTCCACTTCCCGAGGGCACTAGACAAGTGAAAGGTTACTCTGCGTTTTTCATGATGCCACTGTTAATGTGAGAGAACTCGTGTCCATGCTATAAGCCTATACTTGCATAAACCACAAGTGAAGATTAACAAACTTTGGACAACACCCACCAGTGGGCCTCGAACCCAGAAAGCACAACTACCTTCCAGTAGCTGCCATAACTAGTACGCCTTAACCCACTACACCATCATATATATATATATATATATATATATATATATATATATATATATATATATATATATATATATATATATATATATATATATATATATATATATATATATATATATATATATATATATATATATATATATATATATATATATATATATATATATATATATATATATATATATATATATATATATATATATATATATATATATATATATATATATATATATATATATATATATATATATATGTCGTACCTAATAGCCAGAACGCACTTCTCAGCCTACTATTCAAGGCCCGATTTGCCTAATAAGCCAAGTTTTCATGAATTAATGTTTTTTCGTCTACCTAACCTACCTAACCTAACCTAACCTAGCTTTTTTTGGCTACCTAACCTAACCTTACCTATAAATATAGGTTAGGTTAGGTTAGGTAGGGTTGGTTAGGTTCGGTCATATATCTACGTTAATTTTAACTCCAATAAAAAAAATTGACCTCATTCATAGAGAAAAGGGTTGCTTTATCATTTCATAAGAAAAAAATTATAGTAAATATATTAATTCAGGAAAACTTGGCTTATTAGGCAAATCGGGTCTTGAATAGTAGGCTGAGAAGTGAGTTCTGGCTACTAGGTACGACATATATATATATATATATATATATATATATATATATATATATATATATATATATATATATATATATATATATATATATGTCGTACCTAGTAGCCAGAACGCACTTCTCAGCCTACTATGGAAGGCCCAATTTGCCTAATAAGCCAAGTTTTCCTGAATTAATATATTTTCTCTAATTTTTTTCTTATGAAATGATAAAGCTACTTTACCTCATTATGTATGAGGTAAACAAAAATTTATTGGAGTTAAAATTAACGTAGATATATGACCGAACCAAACCAACCCTACCTAACCTAACCTAACCTTTCTTAACTTAACCTAAACTAACACAACTAAGTCAATAATTTATGTTCTTAATATAATATAATAATAGTAATTTGAATAAACTAATTGTAAACAAATTATTGAAAATAAAGAAAATCACTCGGCTTATTAGGCAAATCAGGCCTTGCATAGTAGGCCAAGAAGTGCGTTCTGGCTACTAGGTACGACATATATATATATATATATATATATATATATATATATATATATATATATATATATATATATATATATATATATATATATATATATATATATATATATATATATGTCGGAATTATTAAGATTATTGGGGAATATAAACCTGGATATGCGTATGGAAATGTCAAGACACACAAGCCTGGAAACCCACTTCGGCCAATCATTAGCCAGATACCCACACCCACGTACAGACTGGCGAAGCGACTCAACGGCCTGCTGGCTCCTTATGTCCCTTGCGCCTTCAGCCTGAAGTCTCCAAAGGAATTTGTTGACTTACTGCGGGGCACACGGGTCACAGGGATAAGAGCCTCGTTGGACTTAGAATCACTGTTCACCTACATACCTGTGGACGAGACAATCGGGATGATAGCCGACAGAGTGTATCATGATCCAGCCTGTACTCCTCTTGACATACAAGAAAATATTCTAAGGAAACTACTCCAAGCTTGTACTAAAGAGGCACCCTTCTTGAGCCCGGATGGGCACATGTATAAGCAAGTAGATGGGGTCGCCATGGGTTCTCCCCTAGGTGTCCTGTTTGCAAACTTCTTCATGGGTACCATCGAGCAAAAAGTCTTAGTCGACATGATCTTGAAACCGGCCATATACTGCAGGTATGTTGACGACATTTTTACACAGGTACCTGATGTCAGACATCTGCAGGAGCTGAAGGAGGCATTTGAGCAGAGTTCCGTGCTGCGTTTCACTTACGAGATGGAAAAGGATGGGAAGCTGCCCTTTCTAGATGTAACAGTCATGGAAAAGAGCGGAGGTTTCCACACTGCAGTCTACACTAAGGAAACGAACATAGGAATGTGCCTAAATGCCAACAGCGACTGCCCAGACAGGTACAAAAGGAGTGTTCTTAACGCATATGTCGACCGTGCTCTCAGCCACAGCTCAGAATGGAAGCAAGTCGACGGAGAACTCTGTAGGGTAAGGCAGCTCCTAGTCAACAACGGCTTCTCCAATGGTTTCGTCGAAGACATCATAAGAAGGAAAGTGAAACGCCATGCAATCTCTGAAGAGACAACTAACACAACACCTATACCCCCTATTAGACTATTTTACAGGAACTTCTTTTCCACAGCTCATAAAACGGAGGAAAGGGTCCTGAAAGATATTGTTAATAGAAACGTTATCCCTACAGACAAACATCAGAGGATACAACTGACGATTTACTATAAAACCAGAAAAACGGCCAGCCTACTCATGAGAAACTCTCCAGACACAAAGCAGAACGCTTTAAAAGAGACCAACGTCGTCTATGCCTTCAAATGCCCTCTTGGGGACTGTAAGCCCCAAAAACCCAGTATATAGGCAAGACAACAACATCTCTTTCTAGGCGTTTAACGATGCGTAAGCAACAGGGCTCCATTAAGGAACATATAATCTCTTCCCACAACCAAACCATCGCCAGAGAAATCCTAGTAAACAACACAGAAATCATCGATAGATACAGCGATAGCAGGCGGCTTGACGTTTGCGAGGCACTACACATTAAAAAGTCAACACCAGCAATCAACAGCCAATTAATGCACAACTATATTCTACCCACCTCAAGACTCCGCTCCAATATAGAAGCATCAGGAAATATGGACCAATAGGCTTTCTACAATCACTTCCATTCAATATATATATATATATACACACACACACAATTGACGATCAGTAAACACTGATCATTTGTATGCGGAAAAACCACAAAGAAATGGGAAAGAGAGGTGAACGTTTCGGCCTGTTTGAGCCTTTGTCAACACCAGACTGACTAGAGAAAGAGAGAGAGGATGCAGGCCAACATCTGGAACCTGACCAACCCATCTCTAAGGAAAGGATTACCAGAAACAGGAAAGGTTAAAGAGGATTAAGCAGTCAGAGAATAAGGATGAAAGGTTAAAGAAAAGCCTCATGAACACACAATAAATGAATATAAAATTGTAAGCCTCCGTTTCAGAGTTTTTCTTAAACTCTTGTGTAATATTGTAACTTAAAACAGGGTCAAGTTTGTACATACCAGTACTAACATTGAGAAGATTTGGACATTGACTAATCAGCGCAGACTCAATTAAATTCCGTTCCACAAAGCCATTGCAACTGGCAATGCTTTTCGCCCCATCCCAATTAATAGTGTGATCACACAAACTTGTATGTAGATACAAAGCATTAGACGTTTGGGCAGTTCGTACACTATAAGCATGTTGGGACATACGTAATTGTAAGGATTTTCCTGTTTGTCCAAGGTACACAGACTCACAATCATTGCAGGGAATCGAATACACACAACCTGTTGTATCAGGGGATTTTTTTTTATTAAATTAGACTTGATCGTATTATTACTGAACACCAAATTGATATTAAGGTTCTTAAAAACTGGGGAAAGTTTCTCAAATCCCATCGCATAAGGTACACCAATGAGTTTCTATTTTCTGGTTTCGCTTTGGAGACATTATTATAGAACGTACGTTTAGCTTTCCCAAACGAACAATCCAAAAACATCTTAGGGTACTGTAAACTCTTTCCAATTTCATATATTTTGGCTATCTCTTCATCAAAAAACTCAGGGCTGCATACCCTCAAAGCTCGAAGAAACATTCCTGAAAATACTGCCTGTTTAACTTTACTATGATGATTCGAATAATAATGAACAAACGACCCCACGTTGGTAGGTTTTCTATACACATTAATTTTGAACCTTCTATTGACTCTATGAATCATAATGTCCAAAAACGGAAGAATACCATTCTCCTCATTTTCGCATGTGAATTTTATTGAAGGTACCAAAGAATTAAGTTCATTAAGAAAAACAATTTGGTCTTGGTCACTCGGCCATAAGCACAAAATATCGTCGACATACCTAAACCAGACTACATTAGAGGGGATAATCCTGGATAAGATCTTTGTTTCGAAGAACTCCATATACAAATTGCTCAAAACTGGGGAAAGGGGATTGCCCATAGCCATTCCAAATGTTTGTTTGAAAAATTTTCCATTGAAACTGAAATAATTGTCTTTTATACATAATTTGATAAGTTCCAACACATTATTGGTCTACAAGCTCAAATTATATTTAGGCAGTTCCTCACGTCGGTATTCTAACAAATCATCAACAGGTACTTTAGTGAATAAAGCAGTCACGTCAAAACTTACTAGTTTAAAATCAAAATTCAAATTTAGTGTGGATAGCTTATCAATTAAGTCAACATTGTTAGTTAAGTGCGAGTTAGAAATAGTACCAACGATAGGGGACAAAACTTTAACCAACCACTTAGAAAGTTTATAAGCCGCCGAACCAACTGAACTAATAATCGGTCTAACTGGATTATGAGGTTTATGGGTTTTCCGCATACAAATGATCAGTGTTTAGTGATCGTCAATTGCATCAATGGATACCACGTGCCAGTTTCTCTTCCTCTCTCTTTACCCTTCTCTTAAGCCTTTTGTTACTAAACTTCGGTCTGCTTTATTGAAATCTCATTCCTTAAAACTTCGCCTCCGTTTTCTTCGAAAATGCCTCAGTGAACAAGTGCTTCCCCGTTCATTATTACCCAACAGCGTTCTTAAATTATCAGATTGGCCGTTTGATGAGATTCCCTGCAAAGTGCTTATGAAACACATCGATTTACTTAAATTAGAAGTTCGTGAATGTTTTAAAGAGGTCGATAACTGTAAGTATGCCTTTCTCCAAGCCATTCCGGCTGAATGGAACCGCTGTTTGATGGATTATTGTTACACTACTTTGAGGTCTGCCTACAGAAAGGTGAGTACTAAACTGGATTTAAAATTGAAGAAACTTATTCAACAAAGTAACTGGAGTAAACACTCCAACCGTGATTTTGTCATCAACCTCTCGGATAGACAACTTGATAACAACAGAGTTCCACCTGAGCAGCCGTAGGGTGAAGACGTGTCGTCTGAACACTCCGGCAGTTTGGGGAGGTTGCAGTTTTTCGCCGGCAGGGGGTGTGGGGGTCTCTTACCCTCCCTGTCCAGTGTTGTTGCCTGCCTGGCTGCATGCTGACGTGGCCGTGTTGACATGGGGGGCCTGGCCATTCCTCCTGTGTTACGGGTAAATTCCGTGGGCCTGGAATTCACGTGTGAGGCTGGTTATCCGGCCATTGAGTTAGTTATGTGCGACATGCTTCGTGTCCCGGTGGAAGCTGTGTATGGCGTTGAGCTTGTTACGGCCCACCGGGTGATTGTCAAGTTCGTGGGGGAGGAGGAGTATCGGGACTTCCTCCGGCGGAACGAGGGGCGTTCATTGCAGTTGCCGGATGGCGCCGGCTCCGTTACGATCTCGGACCGAAGTGGTGCCCTGACATATGTCAATGTGCACGGTGCACCCCTGGAGTTCCCTGAAGACCTTCTCCGGCGCTTCTTCGGGAGGTATGGTGTAGTCATCAGTGTGCGGGTGAACAAGCTGTCCTCGGGGAAGTATGCTGGAAAGCAGACGAACGTCCGTACATTAGGTATGCGCCTGCGGTCGGATATCCCATCTTCTGTCCGGCTGCTGGGCTACTACGTTCGGGTGTACCATGCCCGGCAGCCCCGTACTTGTTTCCGGTGTGGCCAGTTGGGGCATCAGGCTGCCGGGTGCTCTGAGACACCTGCTGCACCCGTTAACTTATTCCGGGAGGAGGATTTCCCGCCGCTCCCTCAGGGCGTGGATTCCGGAGATGAAGTGGAGCAGGTCCCAGTCGCTGCTGATGCAGCCCCTCCTGCGGCCCCTCCTGCGTCACCCGACATGCTTGTTGTCCCTCAGCACCCGGTGCCAACACCACGGTGCTTGTTGTCCCTCAGCCGAGTGCGTTTGCGTCTTCCTCGACTCCTGCTGCTGCGCCTGGTCCTGCACCCTCGCCAGGTGTTCCGGCTGTGCTGTGTGTTGGGGGGGGCTGCGGAGCATCCTATTGTGTGCGGCCCGGTTCCCCATGTGGTTGAGGCTGCTGCAGTACTGCGACGGGCGTTGGTTCGCCCGGTTCGTGAGGGCCGTGGTTCTCGGCCCGCCTCCGGCTGTGAGGATGTGCGGCCAGTGCCCAAGCGTTCTAGGCACTCTTCTACTGCTTGGGCTGATTCGGAGGACTACGACGCGGATGGAGCTTCGGGAGATGGTGTGGCGATTCCGGGTGCCTCGTGCTCTACGACGCTGGTGGTGGCTGATGTCCATGTGTCAGCTGTTGACGATGATTGTGCGTCTAATTTACCTCCTGTTCTTTCTCCTGCAGAAGGTTCTCCGCAGTGGGAGGTGGTTGCTCCTACGGGCGTGGATGGTGTGGATCCTGGTGCGAGCCGAGGCATCAAGCTGGTGCTGAAAAAGGATGCCAAGCGTGGGGGGTCCCAGCAGGTACAACGTTCGGTGGTTGACTAGGGGCCCTGTGAGGCAGCTGAGGAGGCTCCCAGTGTGCTGCCCATTGCCCGGCCTCATGGGAAGGTGCCTCTCCCTCTTATCTTGGCCTCCGGAGTGGCGAATGATGCTGACCATCCGTTGAGTTTTGATAGTGTTGACCGTGTGCGTCCTGATCCGTGGTGCCCTTCTACCATCTGGATTCGTCGGGCTAAGTGTTTTATTGTAGGTGTGCCAGAGTTAATGCCTGATCCTCGTACGCTCAATAGTGACCATGTTTCGGAGGACATTATGCTACTTTGGGAGGCGTATTGTATTCGCTTCCCGGCGGAAGAGTGGCCGGACAAGTATGAGATCTTTTCGTAGTCTGTGTGCTTGCTGTATGTTTGGTGTGGTGTTGTGATGTTTTGTTGTATTTTTCTCTTGTTTTCTTGTGTTTTTGATGTCGGCCCTTCAGGCCGGTGTTTTGTGACTTTGTATGGTTGTGTATTAATTTGTTTGTTTCTTGATGTACTTTGTTGTTGCATTCTTGGTCCTTCAGGCTAGTTGTTGTGTTTATGCCTGATTTGTTTTCAGGTGTGCGTGTTTATTGTAATTGTTTATTTTGGCCTCGCCTTTTGTTTACGGGGCGGATGGCTTGGTGTGTGTTTTTTTTATTAATGTATTGATTTTATGTTGCTTTACCTGTTGTACGTGTTTGGACAGTCTTGTGTTTGCACTGTTCTGTTTCCTGCTATGCCTCTTGTTGTATGTTTTGTTTTTCTGGAGGTGTTGTTTTGTACTGTGATTGTTGGATTGCCATTGTATTCTGTTTTGTGCTTTGATGTATGCTGTATTTTTCATGTTTTTCTTGTGTATGTGTTTTGTTGTGCTATGCTGTTTTGTTGAGCTATGCTTTTTTGTTGTGCTATGCTGTTTTGTTGAGCTATGCTGTTTTGTTTGTCTATGCTGTTTTGTTGTGCTATGCTGTTTTGTTGAGCTATGCTGTTTTGTTTGTCTATGCTGTTTTGTTGTGCTATGCTGTTTTGTTGAGCTATGCTGTTTTGTTGTGCTATGCTGTTTTGTTGTGCTATGCTGTTTTGTTGTGCTATGCTGTTTTGTTGTGCTATGCTGTTTTGTTGTGCTATGCTGTTTTGTTGTGCTATGCTGTTTTGTTGTGCTATGCTGTTTTGTTGTGCTATGCTGTTTTGTTGTGCTATGCTGTTTTGTTGTGCTATGCTGTTTTGTTGTGCTATGCTGTTTTGTTGAGCTATGCTGTTTTGTTGAGCTATGCTGTTTTGTTGTGATATGCTGTTTTGTTGTGCTATGCTGTTTTGTTGTGCTATGCTGTCGGCCCTTCTGGCCGGTGGTCTATTGTTTTCCTTTATGTATTCTGTATTTTTATTGTATTTAATTTGCATGCTCTGCATGTAAAAATAAAAATAAAAATAAAAACTTGATAACAACACGATTACTGCATTAGGATATGGCCTGAGCTTTGCCATGTCTAACGGGACAGTTAATTTTGTAGATATTGCCAAAGGTTTCTGTAATCTCGAAAAGTATAGTGATGTCTCAGTTGAAGATATTAATGTGTGCAAAGGTATGATGTATGGTGTTTTACTTAACAATTCTGTACCTAATTGTCCAAGTCGATTTGTTCATGCGTTCAAAAATCTCAAAAAAAGATAATTTATTACATATTACCAAGGCTGATAAGTCAAATGCAGTAGTTATTATGAATAAGGATGACTATGTTCGAAAAATGGAGTTACTCCTGGAAGATAGGGATACTTATCTATTGGTTAACAGAGATCCTACTGAAAAAGTGATAGCACATTTTAACAAAACTCTCAAAACTTTATGCAAAGGCGATAAAGAGTTGATTTCTAGGCTAACAAGTCGATCTCCCTCTCTACCTTATATGTATGGTCTTATAAAAACCCATAAACCTCATAATCCAGTTAGACCGATTATTAGTTCAGTTGGTTCGGCGGCTTATAAACTTTCTAAGTTTTTTTTTTTATAAAAGAAATATACAAAGTATAGCACAATATACATGAACAGAAGAACAAGAACATTACAACAAAACATAAGCAGAAACACAAGCATAAAAGACAACATTGCAGTACAAGACCCTAGAAACTCCAGGGACATTAGTCCGAATATAAAATGAAACATAATAATGGACATACAACAAACGGACGCATTACGGACATGGAAAGACACAACAAACACACACAGAATAAACCAGACACTCACACAGATACAAAATTTTAGTTTTATAAAAGAAATACACAATATACAAACCAGACAATAGAAAACAAACATACATACATACAGGACAAACATAACAAAGTACGGAAACACGAATGCAAACTAAACATACACAACAAAAACCAAGAAATAAAACACATAAAATATGGCACAATGAGAAAACCCCGAAACGGGCACTGGAGGGTACACACACACACACACACACACACACACACACACACACACACACACACACACACACACACACACACACACACAAACAACCAAAAAAAACAATACGTTACAAATAAATAACACGACATAAATAACATAAAACAGTCACATCCACAAAAAACGGAAGTACAGAAATACAGACAGTAAACACAAAACAAGCCCATCCCAACAACCCAAACTCAGGTGCAGATTAGTACATAACAACAACAGGCCTCATAAACCACCGACACAGAGGCATAAGCACAGAGCTACAGGAAACAACAAAAAATAAAAACAAAAAACATGTAAATACATAAACAGGGAAATACAGAGATAACATAAACACAACAATGTCGCACACCTAATAAAGTAATGGCACAAGGACGAGATAATAAACACACGCACACAAGCGACATACACAACCACATCGCCCGCCACCCCAACACAATACACAGGGCGAGCGCAACGACACGAAAGAAATAACACCAAACACCCACAACCGCACACAACCACATCACAAACACACACACCAAATGCAAAGCACAAAACATACAAGAAAACAAGCCACGCAGGGGCAAGAACAACACCCACACGCACAGACATGGACACCCACCTGTGCACGCAGGCACCGGGGAAACATCACGCACAACACAGACAGAACCCAAACACACCAATAAACCAATCACTCATACTTCTCCGGGTACTCCCGAGCAGGAAACCGTAAACAATAAGCCTCCCAAACAAGTTGGTCACTTTCAGGAATCGGACACCCAGGAGCTGCAGTAGGCCGAGGCATCGAATTTGGCACTCCCGAGACAAAACACTGCGCTCGTGGAACCCAGATGGTAGAAGGGCACCAGGGAACAGGACGCACCAAGTCAGTACACTTAAAAGTTGCAGTTGCTGTAGATCCGTCGAGCACCTCGCCGGTCGAGAGGACAAAAGGGACGGGTTTCCCCCGAGGACGCTGGACACACGGGCGCACACTGGGAAGCACATCTGACTGCACGGGAGGCCGCACACCGGCCCGCCTACTAGGGCGTGCACACCGTTCGGTGTCAGGAACCGCACCGAGACCCGCGGAGGGTGGCTCTGTAGGGGCTCCAGAGCCCCCACCAACCGGAACAGGAGTAGAGGCCCCCCGCCTCACATCCTTCGTCAACACCACCACAAGGTCGCTCTTACCAGGGGCAACAACCCACTGAGGGGAGCCACCAGCAGGAGGCACAGCATCCAACTCAGAAGGCACCACAGGAGGCAACACAGCGTCGGCCACATCATCATCCTCCATTGCATCACGCTCCACTGCCCACGACCGGCTAGGTGACGTACCCCGAGCCGAGCGACGGCGCTTAAAAAAGAGGCTGCTGATCGTCGGAGCTGTCACCCCCAACAAGCGGTGTCCCAGAAGAACCATCGATAGGCGGCCCCAAAATCGGGACAGCACGTTCACGCAGAACAGCAGCCTCAACAATGCCGGGCAAAAAGCCACCACCAGGAACGGAGACCGGAGTCGGAGAAGGAAGAGACACAACAGGCGGGAGGGAAGACGTCAGCACACGTGAGGTATCCAGGGAGGGCGACGGAACATGCAGAATAGAAGAGGTACTCGTCAACGAGGAAACTCCCAGAGGCGATGAGGCAGAGGACGTGGGTGGAGACACATACCACCGCACCATCAGCCCCGGGAAGCACATTGCCTCCAGCAGGAGACGCAGGCACCATCCCTACAGCATCCCCCAAGGCCATCGGATGCGGATGCATCTCCACAGTCACCGAACGATGAAGGTCCGAAACAGGCGCCCCCAGGTCCCCCGAGTTCACCGGCGGGGCAGACACATCCGGTCCAGACGTAGCGACATCCGGAACCGCGCAGTATCCACACCAGGCACCTGCACAGAGCGAGAATCTGCCGGGGAGTCCACACGGACAGATAAGTGAGGAAAATCATCCTCTAGGAAAACTGAAGGGGCTTCTGTATGAGAAGCATCACAACCGGCCACGACGTGGCCCTCAGCACCACACCGGAAACACGTTCGGGTCTACCCCTGATAGAAAGTCCTCAGAGACAGCCCACGATACGAGACCCTGGACGGTACAGGGCTCGTGAGCCGCATGACAAACGTGCGTGAACCCAGCCGGACCCCCTTCAGTCGGCCCGCACTCAAAGTGTTGAACCGGTGCTTCACCACGGACCCAAACCGCGTAAACAAGGCCATGAGGGCCGCCTAGGGGAAGGTCACCGGCACGCCGTGAATACTCACAAACGTCAAGGGCCCCCAGGGATCCGAGATCTCTACAGACACAGCCGAAGCCAGAAGAGGAAGTGTGCGGCCATTCCAGCGGGCCACAAACTCCCGTATACATGTGACGTGGCGAATGACACCGCAACACGGGCGGGCGACAACTTCTCTAAGCCCAGGAGCTCGGGGACGTCAACACGGAGGACGTCGAGGAGGGCAACTTTAACAACGGGCCAGTCCACATCAGCAGAAAAATCCAGCCGCACTGTGTCTATTCTTCGAATACGGCTAGTACCAGCCCCGTCCATATTGGCAGGTGGGGCCCCGACCAGCGGGAGCTCCACACCCCCCCCCCCCCACAGCAGCCGCCACTCAGCAACGGCAGACGACCACTGACAGCCAGAGCTCGACGTCTACACCCTCTGGTGGTGTGGGAACCGACCTGTGAGATTTATATTTATTTAAATTATATGAATTTATATTTACGTTAATTCGTATACTTCGATAGCAATTTGTATAATGATAAGTGGACTGTATTTCTGCAATAATCTCATAATCTCACAAATCGATCCTCTACACATTAGGGGGGGTTTATATTAAATTAATTTATATATATGCAGCCAATCAACCTACAGTATTAACTACATACATTGAAAAGGTTCAAAGCCAGAATCCTATATATGACAGGTATATCAGAGAAACACTGTACATGGAACAATGAAGACCTGGCTTAATTACCTTTAGTATGAGGCGATTTCGTGATCTAACCGGACCACCCTACCCGATGACATTAATGGCCACTAATGATAGATAAACGGGTTTCGGAAAGACACTTAACTTGAATTTGTTGACAGCGTGTGATAATGGTACACCTTTGGTTTCCATAACACTTCGTCCAAGTAAAATTAACAGGAGCCGAATTGCTCCCTGCGCCTCTGGTCTAGTATAAACAATGTCTAACACTCCATACTACTGACGCTACTGGCCGACATTGTCCAGATATGATAGGAGCGGAATTTGCTCCACGCGTCTCGGAGGTGACACAACAATGGCTGCCCCTCCTTCCTCACCCTGACGCCTAGCTTACATTGTCCAGATGTCAATAAGTGATAGAAGGGTCACATTTACTCTACTTTAATACTGATAATTAAGTTAATTTATATGAGATGTTTTATGATGGTAAAGTCCAAAGACTTTAATTCCCCAGGGGCTGCTCACGGGTCGAAGTCCTAATTAGAACAGACGAACACCGATACTCCTCTTTCGAATTATTAGATTATTTTGATGTTAGTAGTTAGTAATCACACATTTGTGCGTCTGTTTGTACAGGACGGATGTCCCGTACTAGAGTTGCAGGGGTTAGAAGTCTAATGCGATTTCATTTCCCTGTTAACTCTTGAAAGGCTAATATTCAAGCCTAATTACATTATTTAACCCAGACGACTGGATGTGATCAAGTACTACAGTTAAGTATGACTCAGGGACTGCAGTGAGATCAGTGACATTAGATATAACTTGAAGTTTGTTCAGGTAACTAGTCACTGATATATAAACACTGAGGCCCATGGAATACATCTTGATTAAATAATAAATGTATCAAATCAGTCATCAGATTTATTGTGGTTTAATTTAGTTAATTGATTCAGAAGATTGAATAACTCATCATTAAAGTAAAGTATGGTTCTGAGACTGCAGTGGGTTCAGTGACATTGGTCGCAGTGACTTGTAGCTGTTTAGGCTACTGTTCACTAATTTGCCACTGAGGCCTCATGAACTCATCTTCAGCTTTAAATGATGATACTAACATCAACCTCTGTTGGTATAGTCAGCTGTAATCTCCTTAGTATAATGCTACTGGAGAAATATAATCAGCTGACAAATTTAGATTTCTACTAGTATTGTTTATCTGCAGGCATAGGTCTCCTCAGGCTTGATACTGGGCCTGAGAGTAATTTACGTCCTGCAGACTTTAACATGGTTATGCCCTGATATTTAGTAGGGCTACCGATGAATCGATGGCAATATGTCTGTCCCTACAAGGAGACCGAAGTCGGTGAGGTGATCAGACTTAATATTATCTGCCAATTTTATTCCTCTATTTCTCAGGAATTTGGCTGTTGCTCTCAGACCTTGAACTTGTAGGTCTACTGGTATTTTGTCCACCACAATGGCTTGTACTCTACAGACGTACCTGCCTAAGCGTACTGATGGTTGTACCACCTGGTAGACTTGAGGTCCTGCATCTGCTATAAACCCTGAGATATTGAATGACATCTGGGCTACAGGCCTTAATTGTAGTTCATCTGCCAACTTTTTAGTGATATATGTTCTCTGGGATCCTTGGTCAAACAACCCACGGGTATGGACCTTGGCCCTCTTATTCTGGATGGTAATTTGGGCAGTAGGCAAAGTCGTATTACCTTTAGACTTTGCCGATTGGACACTCTTTGTTTGTTGCACCTTGCAGTACTGTACTGTGGTGGGAATGCTATCTTCCACCTTGGGTCTTGAATACGTTAATTTCGTATATTTGCACAGTGCTGCATGGTGTCTACCCCTTCTACACCTGTTGCAGGTGTTGAATTGGGTATCACAATAGTCTATGTTGTGTGACTTGAGACACCTTGCACATCTCCCTAATTCCTGGAGTCGCTCAATACGAGTGTCTCTGGTTGGATAATTAGCACAACAGTATGTTGAATGTTTCTTTTTGCAGAACATACATGTCCCCCAGCCTACTGCACGTTTGGAAGTTACCGGTTTGGGTGAACTAGTAACAGTAGGCTTGGAGGATGCTGCTGCATTGTCAGATTTTCTACAACTTGATGTTTGATTAATTGGTTGATGTTTATTTGGGGAAGTTGTTTTACCCTTTAATTGACTATTATTTTCTATTTCTGAAGGCTTGCATGAGGCTTTAACTTCCTCATTTGCTCGTCGTTTGTTTATGATGGAATGCAAACCTTCAGTGATGTCCTGTACTGTCAGGATGGTGTTATGTTGATGTGCATATAATTCATCTAGTATATCGCTGGACAATTTTCGTTGAAGGACTACTTTGGTCATCCATTCACTTGTAGTTATATCAACCTTAAGACTGAATGTTCTTAGTAGTGACTCAAACTCCATGCTGAAGGATTGTAATGAGTCAGCAGTCTGATCAGGTTGAGGTAAATCCAGCAATTGTAGTACTAGATGTATGACAGTTTTCTCATTGTCAGCATTATCCATACTAGCTAGTTGGTGAAGCCTTGTGGGGCTTGTACTTGGGCTGCTCATAATACTGAACTAGCACTGATGGTAGCCTAGGGTAAATTCTGAACTCACTAGGCAATAATCCTACCTCTACTAGAGGTTAGCACTTAAAATTAATACACATTATATATATACAATCATACACACTAATGATTTGAGTGATAAACCAGTGTCACTGGAAGTACCTTTAGGTTAGCTCTTCTATATCACCCTAGGATGGTAGAGACACTAATTAATCACTCAAAGGTGTAATGATCATAAGTAAATTATTATATATACAACTCAACTCGAGTTGATAAAAATTACACCCAAAATAGGGTCAGCACCATTCATTAATGGTGTTAGGTTGTTCAATATAGTACAACTGACTATGGTAATAATGGGACTAGGATGAGCAATAATAGTTCAACTAGTCATATCCTACCCTGTTGTGGGTTGGCAATTAGTAAATATTATACTGTGATCACTAGTGCAATATATATTAAATAATTCTCTATTTTGGAGAAATAATATATACAATTATTGATAATAGCCTCTTAATTAGCCTCTATGAAACTTCTAATATTATCAAGAAGTATTAAATATTATTAGTGACCTCGCGAAATAAACTCCACAAAATTCGTAGATAATCTCTCGCGAAATTTAACACCACGAAATCCGTGAACAATATCGCGAAGACACAGTCACTAATTTGGCTGGCTTCTATATTAGCGCTGTCATTTCACAGAATAACACTCCACCAAATCTGTGGGTGTACATGAAACCGCGGACTAAGGCTTAACTGGGCTGAGGGAGGCTCCTGAGCTCCCTCGAGGCTACGCTGCCGTCTTTGACTGGCTTTGTTTAAATCACACTGCCTTAGTTATTTAATGAATCCACTGGTTAACTGGTTCATCCGGTCCTAAGATGACCAAATGTGGGTTCAAAGGACCGAATATTCCGGTTCCGAAGGTCCAAATAATTCGGTTTCGAAGGACCAAATAATGTGGGAACCGACCTGTGAGATTTATATTTATTTAAATTATATGAATTTATATTTACGTTAATTCGTATACTTCGATAGCAATTTGTATAATGATAAGTGGACTGTATTTCTGCAATAATCTCATAATCTCACAAATCGATTCTCTACACATTAGGGGGGGTTTACATTAAATTAATTTATATATATGCAGCCAATCAAACTACAGTATTAACTACATACATTGAAAAGGTTCAAAGCCAGAATCCTATATATGACAGGTATATCAGAGAAACACTGTACATGGAACAATGAAGACCTGGCTTAATTACCTTTAGTATGAGGCGATTTCGTGATCTAACTGGAACACCCTACCCGATGACATTAATGGCCACTAATGATAGATAAACGGGTTTCGGAAAGACACTTAACTTGAATTTGTTGACAGCGTGTGATAATGGTACACCTTTGGTTTCCATAACACTTCGTCCAAGTAAAATTAACAGGAGCCGAATTGCTCCCTGCGCCTCTGGTCTAGTATAAACAATGTCTAACACTCCATACTACTGACGCTGCTGGCCGACATTGTCCAGATATGATAGGAGCGGAATTTGCTCCACGCGTCTCGGAGGTGACACAACAATGGCTGCCCCTCCTTCCTCACCCTGACGCCTAGCTTACATTGTCCAGATGTCAATAAGTGATAGAAGGGTCACATTTACTCTACTTTAATACTGATAATTAAGTTAATTTATATGAGATGTTTTATGATGGTAAAGTCCAAAGACTAATGTATTTAAGAATAATTCCCAGCAGAATAGCTGGTGAATTTAAAATGGTATGTGGTGATGATATCCCGTTTTCTATAGACGGTAATTCCACTACAAGTTACGTTTTCTATGGGATAACTTGTTTATACAACACAGCAGTTATTATCTGTCTGTATGATATATTAAATGCTGTCGGATTTTCCGACAGGTGGCGCAGCCAGCCTCTATAAACTTTCTAAGTGGTTGGTTATAGTTTTGTCCCTTATCGTCGGTACTATTTCTAACTCGCACTTAACTAACAATGTTGACTTAATTGATAAGCTATCCACACTAAATTTGAATTTTGATTTTAAACTAGTAAGTTTTGATGTGACTGCTGGGTCAGGTGATAAGACAATATCACAATATTTATTGTCTTATCACCTGACCCAGTGCGGGTATAAAATCAACCAAACCTGAAAATTCCTTTCACTTGAGAATGAACCATGGAGGTTCGAAACGTTGTGCAAATTGTATAAATAAGTCTAATACATTCTATAGTAATTCACTTCTTTTCAGCACCTTAAAATTACGAAAATGAGTTTTGGAGAACTCCTATTTCAGCTAAGCCCTGATGCTAAGAAAATAGTTAGAGGGATAGAAGCCCTAAATCATGAATAGTTACAGAATATGTGGTCATATTCAATGAGACATGTCTGAAAGAAAACCTGCTGCCAGTATACACCTATATATATATATATATATATATATATATATATATATATATATATATATATATATATATATATATATTGGTGTATACTGGCAGCAGGTTTTCTTTCAAACATGTTTCATTGAATATGACCGCATATTCTGTATTTATTATTTTCTGGTTTAGGGCTTCTATCCCTCTAACTATTTTCTTAGCATCAGGGCTTAATTGAAATAGGAGTTCTCCAAAACTCATTTTCGTACTTTTAAGGTGAAGAAAAGAAGTGATTTACTATAGAGTGTATTACACTTATTTGTATAATTTGCACGACGTTTCGAACCTCCATGGTTCATTCTCAAGTGAACAGATCTTACAATACTAGTTGATTTTATACCCGCATTAGGTCAGGTGATAATACAATGAAGGTGAAAATATGGGGGGATACATAAGGGATAAACATAGGGGCTGCAGAAGGCTTATTGGCCCATACGAGGCATCTCCTATCTAAACACAAAGATTAATCCAGTGTAATTGGCCTGTTATGTAGGACATTGTCTTCTGTGTTGGCATCGATATGTTCTTGTCTTGTCCTTACTCTCATGGTGGGTAGAGTAAATAGTTCCGTGATTTGGGTCTTCATGGTAGGTCGCTCTATTCTTATGTGAATTGCCTCAAGAATTTGTAATCTTCTTGAATCTTGGGTTTTGTCTATTATGCAAGTATTCTTGTTCAACATTTCTCTTGTTAGAGTAATGTCATGGGCTTGTCTCATGTGATTCCTAGGGGCACCAGATTGAAGATGGCATGTCAAACGCCTCGTCAGCTTGGTCGACGTCATACCTATGTACTTACATTGAAGGTTACATCCTTCGTGGGGGGCAAGTGTACATGTATACAACGCTTGACTGCTGTAGAGGGTTCTCCGTCGGCTTCGGGCTGTTTTTGATAAGGAGTTCGGAAGTCTTCTTGGTTTTGTAGAATATTATCAGGTTTATGTTTTGGTTAGGAGTAGTGCTTTTTACTCCTTTACGGATTATTTCTTTCATTATTCTTTCCTCTTTTATATGTTCACTGTGCATGGTTGATTTGTAATATAATTTTATTGGGGGTGTTGTGGTTTCTGTTCTAGGTTCTGAATTATACAAACGGTCCAAGTGTCTTTCCAGCGTAGGATGACTAAGTTAATTCCCCAAATTAGAAATCTTTCATATGAAGAAAGATTAACAAAGCTTAAGTTGCATTCACTGGAAAGGCGAAGAGTTAGGGGTGACATGATAGAGGTTTACAAGTGGATGAATGGACATAACCGGGGGGATATTAATAGGGTATTAAAAGTATCAACACAGGACAGAACACGAAACAATGGATATAAATTGGATAAGTTTAGATTTAGGAAAGACTTGGGTAAATACTGGTTCAGTAACAGGGTTGTTGATTTGTGGAACCAATTGCCGCGTAACATTGTGGAGGTGGGGTCCCTCGATTGTTTCAAGCACGGGTTGGACAAGTATATGAGTGGGATTGGGTGGTTATAGAATAGGAGCTGCCTCGTATGGGCCAATAGGCCTTCTGCAGTTACCTTTGTTCTTATGTTCTTCTTATGTTCTTATGTCTTCTTATAGCAGCGTTTATTTCCGCGTTGATATATCCGTTGTTCACCAATACCTGAGTTACTCTTTCAAACTCTCAACTCACGTTGCTCCATTCAGAGCAGTGGGTAAGCGCTCGACGAATATAAGCATTGAGAACACTGGCTTTGTATCTTTGGGGGCACTCACTTCTACCGTTCAGGCATAATCCTATGTTGGTGGGCTTGGTATATACGTTGGTGCTTAAAGAGGTTCCTGTTTTTGTTATTAGTACATCCAAGAATGGCAGACTGTTATTTTCACTATTTTCATGTGTAAATCGGAGTACTGACTCTCTCTCTAGGTGTCTTTTTAGGTCAATTAGTTCATCTGAGTCTTTTACTATTACGAATATGTCATCTACATAACGGCAGTATACAGTTGGTTTTTGTCTGCTACTGAAGACCCTATCTTCGACACAACCATAGGAACGTCCCAGTCGACACAACCATAGGAATGATACTGGACAGAGTATACAGAGACGAGAGCACCCCCAAATTAGACATACCTGAGCCACACTTGAAAAGTCTTCTCGAAGCATGTACAAAGGAAGCCCCTTTCATCAGTCCACAAGGAGACATGTATTTACAAATAGACGGAGTAGCAATGGGCTCCCCCTTAGGAGTTTTATTTGCTAATTTTTATATGGGAACCATCGAAGATAGGGTCTTCAGTAGCAGACAAAAACCAACTGTATACTGCCGTTATGTAGATGACATATTCGTAATAGTAAAAGACTCAGATGAACTAATTGACCTAAAAAGACACCTAGAGAGAGAGTCAGTACTCCGATTTACACATGAAAATAGTGAAAATAACAGTCTGCCATTCTTGGATGTACTAATAACAAAAACAGGAACCTCTTTAAGCACCAACGTATATACCAAGCCCACCAACATAGGATTATGCCTGAACGGTAGAAGTGAGTGCCCCCAAATATACAAAGCCAGTGTTCTCAATGCTTATATTCGTCGAGCGCTTACCCACTGCTCTGAATGGAGCAACGTGAGTAGAGAGTTTGAAAGAGTAACTCAGGTATTGGTGAACAACGGATATAGCAACGCGGAAATAAACGCTGCTATAAGAAGACACTTGGACCGTTGGTATAATTCAGAACCTAGAACAGAAACCACAACACCCCCAATAAAATTATATTACAAATCAACCATGCACAGTGAACATATAAAAGAGGAAAGAATAATGAAAGAAATAATCCGTAAAGGAGTAAAAAGCACTACTCCTAACCAAAACATAAACCTGATAATATTCTACAAAACCAAGAAGACTTCCGAACTCCTTATCAAAAACAGCCCGAAGCCGACGGAGAACCCTCTACAGCAGTCAAGCGTTGTATACATGTACACTTGCCCCCACGAAGGATGTAACCTTCAATGTAAGTACATAGGTATGACGTCGACCAAGCTGACGAGGCGTTTGACATGCCATCTTCAATCTGGTGCCCCTAGGAATCACATGAGACAAGCCCATGACATTACTCTAACAAGAGAAATGTTGAACAAGAATACTTGCATAATAGACAAAACCCAAGATTCAAGAAGATTACAAATTCTTGAGGCAATTCACATAAGAATAGAGCGACCTACCATGAAGACCCAAATCACGGAACTATTTACTCTACCCACCATGAGAGTAAGGACAAGACAAGAACATATCGATGCCAACACAGAAGACAATGTCCTACATAACAGGCCAATTACACTGGATTAATCTTTGTGTTTAGATAGGAGATGCCTCGTATGGGCCAATAAGCCTTCTGCAGCCCCTATGTTTATCCCATATGTATCCCCCCATATTTTCACCTTCATTGTATTATCACCTGACCTAATGCGGGTATAAAATCAACTAGTATTGTAAGATCTGTTCACTTGAGAATGAACCATGGAGGTTCGAAACGTCGTGCAAATTATACAAATAAGTGTAATACACTCTATAGTAAATCACTTCTTTTCTTCACCTTAAAAGTACGAAAATGAGTTTTGGAGAACTCCTATTTCAATTAAGCCCTGATGCTAAGAAAATAGTTAGAGGGATAGAAGCCCTAAACCAGAAAATAATATATACAGAATATGCGGTCATATTCAATGAAATATATATATATATATATATATATATATATATATATATATATATATATATATATATATATATATATATATATATATATATATATCGTACCTAGTAACTAGATTGCACTTCTCAGCCTACTATGCAAGGCTCGATTTGCCTAATAAGCCAAGTTTTCATGAATTAATTGTTTTTCGACTACCTAACCTAACTTTTTCGGCTACCTAACCTAATCTAACCTATAAAGATAGGTTAGGTTAGGTTAGGTAGGGTTGGTTAGGTTCGGTCATATATCTACGTTAATTTTAACTCCAATAAAAAAAATTTGACCTTATACATAATGAAATGGGTAGCTTTATCATTTCATAAGGAAAAAATTAGAGAAAATATATTAATTTAGGAAAACTTGGCTTATTAGGCAAATCGGGCCTTGCATAGTAGGCTGAGAAGTGCATTCTGGCTACTAGGTACGACATATATATATATATATATATATATATATATATATATATATGTCGTACCTAGTAGCCAGAACGCACTTCTCGGCCTACTATTCACGGCCCGATTTGCCTAATAAGCCAAGTTTTCCTGAAATAATATATTTTCTCTTATTTTTTTCTTATGAAATGATAAAGCTACCCATTTCATTATGTATGAGGGCAATTTTTTTTTATTGGAGTTAAAATTAACGTAGATATATGACCGAACCTAGCCAACCCTACCTAACCTAACCTAACCTATCTCTATAGGTTAGGTTAGGTTAAGTAGCCGAAAAAGTTAGGTTAGGTTAGGTTAGGTAGGTTAGGTAGTCGAAAAACAATTAATTCATGAAATCTTGGCTTATTAGGCAAATATGGCCTTGCATTGTAGGCAGAGAAGTGCGTTCTGGCTACTAGGTACGACATATATATATATATATATATATATATATATATATATATATATATATATATATATATATATATATATATATATATATATATATATATATCGGAATGTGACACGAAATGGGGTGCCATGACAGACCCAGCACTCAGACCAGCCATGCCGAAAGCCAAGAAACAATCCAGTTGGGACAGCCCCATTGTAGACAAAGAAGCCATAGCTTTGCTGGAGGCAGCAACAACCCCCAGTGATCGTGCACGCCTCACAGCTGTGCAGGCTCCCCATGCAGGGGACTTCCTTCTGGCAGTCCCTATGTCTGCGACAGGCACACGTCTTGATCCGCAGGAGCTCCGTATTGCAGTCGCTCTCCGCCTTGCTGCCCCTATCCACACTGTTCACAGGTGTATTTGCGGCGAGGCAGATGCTGACGAATATGGATTGCATGGCCTGCACTGTGGAAAATCGGGTGGTTGGCACACTAGACACGACGAAGTCAACGACATCATTAAAAGAAGCCTTGCCTCTGCTCAGTGTCCAGCGGAGAGAGAGCCCCGCAACCTACTGAACCGTGACTCTGTTAGCTTTGCCGGCCGACCAGACGGAATCACACTGCGTCCGTGGAAGGGTGGCAGGCAGTTAGCATGGGACTATACTTGCGTATCCACCCTGGCAACGACATACATCACCCTCTCTGCCGGCACGGCAGGAGCCGCAGCGACACACAGAGAAAAACAAAAGTCAGTCAAGTACAGGCAATTAGATCAAAGGTACAATTTCGTTCCAATAGGGTCTGAGACCCTAGGCCCATGGGGTGAGAGTGCAAGAAGGTTTCTTAAGGATCTTGGTTCCAAGCTCATTGACACCACAAGAGACCCTAGAGCAGCAAGTTTTCTCTTTCAGCGCCTCAGTGTCGCGATCCAGAGGGGAAATGCCCGCTGCATCCTCGGTTCCTGCCCGGCGTCGGAGGAGTTCGAGGAAATCTACAGCCTCTAGGAAGCGAACTTTTTCTTGTGTCCTCTTAATGTTCATTTTTTGTATAAAATCAGATATGTAACTGTATAACCTTGCATAATAAAGTGTACATCATAATAAAAAAAAAAAGGGGGTGGTAGGAGAAGTGAACACTCTTTCGTATTCAGAGTTAAATGTCAAGTTTTTCCCTGAGTGCTCTGTGTTCCCTTCTCTGAGGCTGTGGGTCCCTATAATTACACCAGTGGTGGTACCCCCCTATATATATATTTATATATATATATATATATATATATATATATATATATATATATATATATATATATATATATATATATATATCAGTATATTTCGGTAGCAGTCTTTCTTGTAAACATATGTTGTTAAATATGAACGAAAAAGTAAGATTACTAATTCTAACACGAATTTTCTCAATATTTCTTATGTTTCTTTTTACTGTCGATGGGAATTGAAAAATCAATTCTCCAAAGTTCATTTTTATTTCTAGTCTGACGCGACGCTTGAACGCGTTTCGTAATAACGTATTACATTTTCAAAGACTTTAGTTTACACACACACAACTGTAACCTAAAAACACTTAACAGAGTTTTACTAATTCTAACAGCTTGTCTTATATGCTCGCATTTGGGTGAGGTGATATGTTACAACAGTTTTGGATGAGGTGAACAAACTTTTGACCAACACAAAACAGAACACAGTTCAAGGGGTATAAATTGGATAAGTGAAAGGGAAGAATTGAAGTAACTCCAGAGGGCCTATTGGCCTATACTTCCTCTTGATGCTTCTATATTGGTACGGAGTCTTGAAGCGGGTAGAATATAGTTTTTGGCTGTTGATTGCTGGTGTTGACTTTTTGATGTGTAGTGCCTCGCAGATGTCAAGCCGCCTGCTATCGCTGTATCTATCGATGATTTCTGTGTTGGTTGTTAAGACTTTTCTGGTGATGGTCTGGTTATGGGAAGAGATTATATGTTCCTTAATGGAGCCCTATTGCTTATGCATTGTTAATCGCCTGGAAAGAGATGTTGTTGTCTTCCTTATATAATGAGTTCTTTGGGGCTTACAGTCCCCAAGTGAACATTTGAAGGCATAGACGACGTTGGTCTCTTTTAAGGCATTCTGCTTTGTGTCAGGAGAGTTTTTCATGAGTAGGTTGGCCGTTTTTTTGGTTTTATAGTAAATGGTCAATTGTGTCTTCTGATTTTTGTCTGTAGGGATAACGTTCCTATTAACAATATCTTTCAGGACCCTTTCCTCCGTTTTATGAGCTGTGGAAAAAAAGTTCCTGTAAAATAGTCTAATAGGGGATACAGGTGTTGTGTTAGTTGACTCTTCAGAGGTTGCATGGCGTTTCACCTTACTTTTTATGATGTCTTCAACGAAACCATTGGAGAAGCCGTTGTTGACTAGGACCTGCCTTACTCTACAGAGTTCTTCATCGACTTGCTTCCATCCTGAGCTGTGACTGAGAGCACGGTCGACGTAAGCGTTGACAACACTTCTCTTGTACCTGTCTGGGCAGTCACTGTTAGCATTGAGGCACATTCCTATATTTGTTTCCTTAGTGTAGACTGCAGTGTGGAAACCTCCGCTCCTTTCCGTGACTGTTACATATAGAAAGGGCAGCTTCCCATCCTTCTCCATCTCGTAAGTGAAACTCAACATAGAATTCTGCTCGAATGCCTCCTTCAGCTCCCGCAGACGTCTGACATCAGGTACCTGTGTAAAAATGTCGTCAACATATCTGCAGTATATGGCAGGCTTCAAGTTCATGTCAACTAAGACTTTCTGTTCGATGGTGCCCATGTAAAAGTTCGCAAACAGGACACCTTGGGGAGAACCCATGGCGACCCCATCTACTTGCTTATACATGTGCCCATCCGGGCTCAAGAAGGGTGCCTCTTTAGTACAAGCTTGGAGTAGTTTCCTTAGAATGTTTTCTGGTATGTCAAGAGGAGTACAGGCCGGATCACGATACACTCTGTCCGCTATCATCCTGATTGTTTCATCCACAGGTACGTTGGTAAACAGCGATTCTACGTCCAACGAGGCTCTTATCCTTGTGGCCCGTGTTCCCCACAGTAAGTCAACAAATTCCTTTGGAGACTTTAGGCTGAAAGCACAAGGTTCATAAGGAGTCAGCAAGCCGTTGAGTCGCTTCGCCAGTCCGTACGTGGGTGTGGGTACGTGACATGAACTTCGGCTGATGATTGGCCGAAGTGGGTTTCCAGGCTTGTGTGTCTTGACATTTCCATACGCGTATCCAGGTTTGTATTCCCCAATAATCTTTGGCAGGTGGAGTCCGGATTAGCATTGCTCAATGCTAACACCTGCCAAAGATTATTGGGGAATACAAACCTGGGTATGCGTATGGAAATGTAATATATATATATATATATATATATATATATATATATATATATATATATATATATATATATATATATATATATATATATATATATATATATATATATATATATTGTATACTGGTTTTGATATCTCCTTTACACTCTGAAAATACCTCTCAACCTTTATATCAGTCGAGGATGTTAAACTTTTGAAATAGAGCTCATACAAAGGCTTACTTCAGCTACTGGCCAATTGATCCAATTTGTGAACCTGCGTCGATGCTCTCCAACCAGTTCAGATTACGTCAAAAACAGAAAGTAAAAACATCAGGGATGTTTTTACTGTCTATTTGATTCTCTTCGTGTAGCGTTATGGCAAGAGTTCCAGCACTCTGACACTTCCCGTTTTATTCTCTCAACACTCTTCATTCTTCCAAATTCATTCATGCATAAATTTGTTGTTCATGTCTAATAAAACAGAAACACCAAGTGTTCCCACTGGTCCCGCGGCCACTCATGTTCTAACCCTCGCCGCTCAAATCAATAACAAAGAACATATAGCTTGAACCTCTAAAAATATGGGATGGTAACATTAAAACAATTTTGCACTTTCATGCCATACTGCTTGTACTCATAACGCGAGTATATCACCATCCTGCTTGTACTCATATGGCGAGTATATCACCATGCTGCTTGTACTCACAACGCGAGTATATCACCATCCTGCTTGTACTCATATGGCGAGTATATTACCATGCTGCTTGTACTCACAACGCGAGTATATCACCATCCTGCTTGTGCTCATATGGCGAGTATATCACCATGATGCTTGTACTCACAACGCGAGTATATCACCATCCTGCTTGTACTCATATGGCGAGTATATCACCATGCTGCTTGTACTCACAACGCGAGTATATCACCATCCTGCTTGTACTCATATGGCGAGTATATTACCATGCTGCTTGTACTCACAACGCGAGTATATCACCATCCTGCTTGTACTCATAACGCGAGTATATCATCATCCTGCTTGTACTCATAACGCGAGTATATCACCATCCTGCTTGTACTCATAACGCGAGTATATCACCGTTTAGTCTTTGCTCATTAAGGTGTATGTTAAAGTCTACTTACAGGTGACTGTGTTCCTCTGAGTCTCTAGTGTTCGGGTGTCTGTCTCCCGCACAATCTCATTCTCTCCTGTTTGTTTACCCTCAAACTATAATTTGAGGGCAAATCCACTTAAACCACTAATCCACTTAAACCATTAATCCACTCAAACTACTAATCCACTTAAACCTCTAATCCACTCAAATCATTAATCCACTCAAACCACTAATCCACTCAAATCACCAATCCACTCAAACCACTAATTCACTCAAATCACTAATCCACTCAAATCACCAATCCACTCAAACCACTAATTCACTCAAATCACTAATCCACTCAAATCACTAATCCACTCAAATCACTAATCCACTCAAACCACTAATCCACTCAAATCAGCAATCCACTCAAACCACTAAATCACTCAAATCACTAATCCACTCAAACCACTAATCCACTCAAATCACCAATCCACTCAAACCACTAATCCACTCAAATCACCAATCCACTCTAACCACTAATTCATACAAATCACCAATCCACTGTAACCACTAATCCACTCAAATCACCAATCCACTCTAACCACTAATCCACTCAAATCACCAATCCACTCTAACCACTAATCCACTCAAATCACCAATCCACTCAAACCACTAATCCACTCAAACCATTAATCCACTCAAACTATAATTTTTGTCTTACTAACGGAAGTTTCTCTCTCACTTTACTTGGTAATTATACCCAAACTGTCCTTTAATATCTTAACTTTTAACAGATGGTCCAATTAACACCTTAATAAATTGTCAAATGCTCTAAATATTTCTTACCCTCTTCATCGTTGCCCCAAATAGTTCCTCTAAGGTCTCCGCTGTCTGAGTTCCAGTCCTTAACTGCTGTCTTGCAAGTCCTTCTACACAACACATTTTATATATAATAATTACCAGCAATCACTAGTAACTCAGGTTTCACTCTAGCAAACTATCCTAACTAACTCTTAGGTTTGGTACACGTTCTCACCTTCATTCAGATTTCAATCCATTCTTTCCTCTCTACACATTCTGATACATACTTTCCTCTCTACATATTCTGATACATACTTTCCTCTCTACACATTCTGATACATACTTTCCTCTCTACACATTCTGATACATACTTTCCTCTCTACACATTCTGATACATACTTTCCTCTCTACACATTCTGATACATACTTTCCTCTCTACACATTCTGATACATACTTTCCTCTCTACACATTCTGATACATACTTTCCTCTCTACACATTCTGATACATACTTTCCTCTCTACACATTCTGATACATACTTTCCTCTCTACACATTCTGATATATACTTTCCACTCTACACATTCTGATACATTCTTTCTTCTAGAAACACGAATAAGCCTAAACAGATCAATTGAACACAGGCTAATCTGATGAAGCCAGACAATGGCTTTTACCACTGAAAAGTTGTTTTAAAATTAATATGTATTTGAAACGAAAATATACGGGCTGTTGGCCCGGCCTCTGGGCTAGTGGTCCAACTGTTTTATTCATATTGCTAGACTGCTTTTAATACATGATTCTTCCCTTCTCCAGTCTTAATTTAATTGTAATGAATTCCTTTCATGACACACAATATTCCCGACATTTACCAGCAGACACCGTTACTAAAAATAACTAACAACATGCAAATCGAGAATCAACACAATCGAAAATTCCGAGTTCGCATTCCGGGACAGGAATGGTTTGGCACATTTCCTTTCACTTAATGCACTCTTCACCTAGTAGTAAGTAGGTACTCAGGAGATAGTCAGGTTTCTGTGGGGTCACATCCTGGGCCGGGTCAGCAATTCGACCTTATGGGGGGGGGGGGGACCTCGATTAAAGCCTAACATGTATGAATACACTCTGGCTGCCTGTCCCCCGACACAATGAATTATTATTATGAATTAAATATAGACACTGAAGTTCAAGGGTAATAAACACAAACTCCAGAACCTTGTGCCAACACATTAGCTGGTCAAAACTACTCCCAAACAACAACACCAAATTCAGAACTCGAGCTCACTCACCAACAGCAGAAGCCAATTACAAAGACTTCCAACTATTTCGGCAACAATTCCCAACTATTTCGGCCCGGCCCGTGTACCATCAGAATGATGTGGTGTGTAACGAGGCTGTTCGCCTCTGACCTGTGCTGGTGTCCAGTGTCGTGAGCAACACCCAGCAACACTACCATATATCACTCCAACAGTGCTGGGAGCAACACTACCATATATCACTCCACCAGTGTCGGGAGCAACACTACCATATATCACTCCACCAGTGCTGGGAGCAACACTACCATATATCACTCCACCAGTGTCGGGAGCAACACTACCAAATATCACTCCACCAGTGCTGGGAGCAACACTACCACATATCACTCCACCAGTGTCGGGAGCAACACTACCAAATATCACTCCACCAGTGCTGGGAGCAACACTACCACATATCACTCCACCAGTGTCGGGAGCAACACTACCAAATATCACTCCAACAGTGCTGGGAGCAACACCCAGCAACACTACCATATATCACTCCAACAGTGCTGGGAGCAACACCCAGCAACACTACCAAATATCACTCCAACAGTGCTGGGAGCAACACCCAGCAACACTACCAAATATCACTCCAACAGTGCTGGGAGCAACACCCAGCAACACTACCAAATATCACTCCACCAGTGCTGGGAGCAACACTACCATATATCACTCTACCAGTGCTGGGAGCAACACTACCATATATCACTCCACCAGTGCTGGGAGCAACACTACCATATATCACTCCACCAGTGCTGGGAGCAACACTACCATATATCACTCCACCAGTGCTGGGAGCAACACTACCATATATCACTCTACCAGTGCTGGGAGCAACACTACCATATATCACTCCACCAGTGCTGGGAGCAACACTACCATATATCACTCCACCAGTGCTGGGAGCAACACTACCATATATCACTCCACCAGTGCTGGGAGCAACACTACCACATATCACTCCACCAGTGCTGGGAGCAACACTACCATATATCACTCCACCAGTGCTGGGAGCAACACTACCACATATCACTCCACCAGTGCTGGGAGCAACACTACCATATATCACTCCACCAGTGCTGGGAGCAACACTACCATATATCACTCCACCAGTGCTGGGAGCAACACTACCATATATCACTCTACCAGTGCTGGGAGCAACACTACCAAATATCACTCCACCAGTGCTGGGAGCAACACTACCATATATCACTCCACCAGTGCTGGGAGCAACACTACCACATATCACTCCAACAGTGCTGGGAGCAACACCCAGCAACACTACCATATATCACTCCAACAGTGCTGGGAGCAACACCCAGCAACACTACCACATATCACTCCACCAGTGCTGGGAGCAACACCCAGCAACACTACCATATATCACTCCAACAGTGCTGGGAGCAACACCCAGCAACACTACCACATATCACTCCACCAGTGCTGGGAGCAACACCCAGCAACACTACCATATATCACTCCAACAGTGCTGGGAGCAACACCCAGCAACACTACCACATATCACTCCACCAGTGCTGGGAGCAACACCCACCAACACTCCCACATATCACACCACCAACCATTATAGTTCCGCTTTCCACCATTCGCTAATCATTAACGTTATAACGTTATCATTCACATGTTCATTAGATTTACAACCACCAACAACCACACAATCAGTAAAGCTTATAACGCCAATATCCCCCTCAGTCAGTAAAGTTAACGCCAATATCCCCCTCAGTCAGTAAAGTTAACCCCAATATCCCCACAATCACTAAAGCTTAATACCAACACTTAATTAACACAATGAAGTTTAACTCCCAAAATTCCCATAAACATTGAAGTTTAAACACTCATACAACCAGAGAGGGAGAGGCAATGGGAGGACTGGAAGGAGGGAGGGAAGGCTGGAGGGAAGGATGGAGGGAGGGAGACAGTGAGAATATCCAGTCGTCTCTTCAGGCGGTGTAGTCAGGTAAGGTTGCAGCCGCGCGCGCGCGCGCGTGTGTGTGTGTGTGTGTGTGTGTGTGTGTGTGTGTGTGTGTGTGTGTGTGTGTGTGTGTGTGTGTGTGTGTGTGTGTGTGTGTGTGTATGTGTGTGTGTGTGTGTGTACTCACCTAATTGTGCTTGCGGGGGTTGAGCTTTGTCTCTTTGGTCCCGCCTCTCAACTGTCAATCAACAGGTGTACAGATTCCTGAGCCTACTGGGATCTATCATATCTACATTTAAAACTGTGTATGGAGTCAGCCTCCACCACATCACTTCCTAGTGTATTCCATTTACTAACTACTCTGACACTGAAAAAAATCTTTCTAATGTCTTTGTGGCTCATTTGGGTATTAAGTTTCCACCTGTGTCCCCTTGTTCGTGTCCCGCCCGTGCTGAAGAGTTTGTCTTTGTCCACCCTGTCAATTCCCCTGAGAATTTTGTAGATGGTTATCATGTCTCCCCTTACTCTTCTGTTTTCCAGGGACGTGAGGTTCAGCTCCTTCAGCCTTTCCTCGTAGCTCATACCTCTCAGTTCCGGGACAAGTCTAGGGGCATACCGCTGAATCTTCTCTAACTTTGTCTTGTGTTTAACTAGATACGGACTCCAGGCAGGAGCTGCATATTCCAGGATTGGTCTGACATAAGTTTGTATAAGGGGTCCTGAACGATTCCTTGCACAAGTTTCTAAAGGAAGTTCTTATGTTGGCCAACCTGGCATATGCCGCTGATGATATCCTTTTGATGTGGGCCTCTGGGGACAGGTTCGGTGTGATATCGACCCCCCAGATCTTTCTCTCTATTTGACTCTTGTAGGATTTCACCTCCCAGATGGTACCTTGTGTTCAGCCTTCTGCTCCCTTCGCCTAATTTCAATACTTTACACTTTTCTGAGTTGAACTTTAGCAGCCATTTTCTAGACCATTCCTCCTGTTTGTCCAGGTCATCCTGTAGTCTTAGTCTATCTTCATCCGTCTTGATTCTTCTCAAAATTTTTGCATCATCAGCAAACATTGAGAAGAATGAGTCTATACCCTCTGGAAGATCGTTTACATATATTAGAAACAGAATGGGTTCAAGTACAGAGCCCTATGGGATTTCGCTGGTGACATCTCGCCACTCTGATGTCTCTCCCCGCAGTTACTCGCTGTTTCCTATTGCTTAGATACTCCCTTATCCACTGGAGCACCTTACCTTTTACTCCTACCTGTTGCTCCAACTTCTGTAAGAGCCTTTTATGGGGTATTGTGTCAAAGGCTTTCTGACAGTCCAAGAAAATGCAGTCGGCCCACCATTCTCTTTCTTGCCTAATTTTTGTTGCTTGGTCATAGAATTCTATTAAACCTGTGAGGCCACGATTTACTAAATTACTTATTTAGTAAATAAGTTTACTATTTACTCTAAACCCATGTTGGTGGTGTGTTACAAAGGTATTTCCCTCCAGATGCCCTACGAGCCTTTTCCTCACGATCTTCTCCATCACCTTGCATGGTATACAAGTTAGGGAAATTGGCCTGTAGTTCAGTGCCTCTTGTCTGACACCCTTTTTGTATATTGGGACTACACTAGCTGACTTCCAATTATCCGGGAGGTCTCCTGTTTCCAGTTATCATAGAGAGTGGCACACTTAGTGCCTCTGCAGCTTCTTTTAGTATCCATTGTGAGATTCTGTCAGGCCCAACAGCCTTTGTCACATTCAGACTCTAAGATTGGCCTCAAGTAGGCAGTGTGTGTGTGTGTGTGTGTGTGTGTGTGTGTGTGTGTGTGTGTGTGTGTGTGTGTGTGTGTACTCACCTAGTTGTACTCACCTAGTTGTGTTTGCGGGGGTTGAGCTCTGGCTCTTTGGTCCCGCCTCTCAACCGTCAATCAACAGGTGTACAGATTCCTGAGCCTATCGGGCTCTGTCATATCTACATTTGAAACTGTGTATGGAGTCAGCCTCCACCACATCACCCCCTAATGCATTCCATTTGTCAACCACTCTGACACTAAAAAAGTTCTTTCTAATATCTCTGTGGCTCATTTGGGCACTCAGTTTCCACCTGTGTCCCCTTGTGCGTGTTCCCCTTGTGTTAAATAGACTGTCTTTATCTACTCTATCAATTCCCTTCAGAATCTTGAATGTGGTGATCATGTCCCCCCTAACTCTTCTGTCTTCCAGCGAAGTGAGGTTTAATTCCCGTAGTCTCTCCTCGTAGCTCATACCTCTCAGCTCGGGTACTAGTCTGGTGGCAAACCTTTGAACCTTTTCCAGTTTAGTCTTATCCTTGACTAGATATGGACTCCATGCTGGGGCTGCATACTCCAGGATTGGCCTGACATATGTGGTATACAAAGTTCTGAATGATTCTTTACACAAGTTTCTGAATGCCGTTCGTATGCTGGCCAGCCTGGCATATGCCGCTGATGTTATCCGCTTGATATGTGCTGCAGGAGACAGGTCTGGCGTGATATCAACCCCCAAGTCTTTTTCCTTCTCTGACTCCTGAAGAATTTCCTCTCCCAGATGATACCTTGTATCTGGCCTCCTGCTCCCTACACCTATCTTCATTACATTACATTTGGTTGGGTTAAACTCTAACAACCATTTGTTCGACCATTCCTTCAGCTTGTCTAGGTCTTCTTGAAGCGTCAAACAGTCCTCTTCTGTTTTAATCCTTCTCATAATTTTAGCATCGTCCGCAAACATTGAGAGAAATGAATCGATACCCTCCGGGAGATCATTTACATATATCAGAAACAAGATAGGACCGAGTACAGAGCCCTGTGGGACTCCACTGGTGACTTCACGCCAATCGGAGGTCTCACCCCTCACCGTAACTCTCTGCTTCCTATTGCTTAGATACTCCCTTATCCACTGGAGCACCTTACCAGCTACACCTGCCTGTCTCTCCAGCTTATGTACCAGCCTCTTATGCGGTACTGTGTCAAAGGCTTTCCGACAATCCAAGAAAATGCAGTCCGCCCAGCCCTCTCTTTCTTGCTTAATCTGTGTCACCTGATCGTAGAATTCTATCAAGCCTGTAAGGCAAGATTTACCCTCCCTGAACCCATGTTGGCGATTTGTCACGAAGTCCCTTCTCTCCAGATGTGTTACCAGGTTTTTTCTCACGATCTTCTCCATCACCTTGCATGGTATACAAGTCAAGGACACTGGCCTGTAGTTCAGTGCCTCTTGTCTGTCGCCCTTTTTGTATATTGGGACCACATTCGCCGTCTTCCATATTTCTGGTAGGTCTCCCGTCTCTAGTGACTTACTATACACTATGGAGAGTGGCAAGCAAAGTGCCTCTGCACACTCTTTCAGTACCCATGGTGAGATCCCATCTGGACCAACAGCCTTTCTAACATCCAGATCCAGCAGGTGTCTCTTGACCTCCTCTCTCGTAATTTCGAACTCCTCCAAGGCCGCCTGGTTTACCTCCCTTTCTCCTAGCACAGTGACCTCACCCTGTTCTATTGTCAAGACCTCCTGGAACCTCTTGTTGAGTTCCTCACACACATCTCTGTCATTCTCTGTATACCTGTCCTCGCATGTTCGAAGTTTCAATACCTGTTCTTTCACTGTTGTTTTCCTTCTGATGTGACTGTGGAGTAGCTTTGGTTCGGTCTTGGCTTTGTTTGCTATATCATTTTCAAAATTTTTCTCTGCTTCTCTTCTCACCCTGACGTACTCATTCCTGGTTCTCTGGTATCTCTCTCTGCTTTCTGGTGTTCTGTTATTCTGGAAGTTCCTCCACGCCTTTTTGTTCAGTTTCTTCGCTTCCATACATGCCCTATTATACCATGGATTCTTCTGTTGCTTCTCGGATTTTTCCCTTTGGGCCAGGATGAACCTGTTAACTGCCTCCTGACACTTTTGGGTAACATAGTCCATCATACCCTGTACAGACTTGTCTCTGAGGTCTGTGTCCCAAGGTATTTCACTTAGGAAACTTCTCATCTGTTCATAATTCCCCTTTCGGAATGCCAGCCTTTTGATTCCTAGTTCTTTTTGGGGGGAGATAAGTCCTAGCTCAACCAGGTACTCAAAGTTCAATACACTGTGGTCACTCATTCCCAAGGGCGCTTCCATCTTAACTTCCCTTATATCCCATTCATTTAGGGTAAATGAATGGGATACACACACACACACACATTTGTGTGTGTGTGTGAGTGTGTGTGTGTGTGTGTGTACTTACCTAGTTGTACTTAACTTGTTGTGCTTGCAGGGGTTGAACTCTGGCTCTTTGATCCCTCCTCTCAACTGTCAATCAACTAATGTACAGGTTCCTGAGCCTACTGGGCTCTATCATATCTACACCAAAAACTGTGTATGGAGTCAGCCTCCACCACATCACTTCCTAATGCATTCCATTTGTCTACTACTCTGACACTTAAAAAAATCTTTCTAACGTCTCTATGGCTCATTTGGGCACTCAATTTCCACCTGTGTCCCCTAATGCGTGTGCCTCGTGTGTTAAAAAGTCTGTCTTTATCTACCCTATCAATTTCTCTGAGAATCTTGTATGTGGTGATCATGTCCCCTCTAACTTTTCTGTCTCCCAGTGACGTGAGGTATAATTCCCGTAGTCTCTCCTCGTAGCTCATACCCCTCAGTTCGGGTACTAGTCTGGTGGCAAACGTTTGAACCTTTTCCAGTTTAGTCTTATTCTTGACTAGATATAGACTCCATGCTGGGGCCGCATACTCCAGGATTGGTCTGACATATTTGGTATATAATGTTCAGAAAGTAAGTAATTATCAAAAGAAGGCACCAAACCGGGAAGGCTATGTAGCACCATCAAATGCGCGGAATAATCAGAGGGCGCTAAATATCACCAAGGATGCCAATACGAGAACAAAAACGCATAAGGCGAACGATACCAAAAGTATTCGAGTCATCAAGAATTCTATTGAGGGACAGGTGACCGCGAGGGGTGGTCGGAAAGCAAGACACACGCTCGTCCTGGAAGTCAGGACATTCAAGAAGGACATGCACGACCGTAAGAGGGACAATGCAACTAGGACAATAAGGAGCAGGGCGGCCCTCCATCAAGTAACCATGGGTTAAGCGAGTATGGCCAATACGGAACCTCGCCAGAGCTGTTTCCCATCGCCGGTTACGGTGGTAGGAGGACGGCCACGAGGAAACACAACATTTAAGAGTACGTAGATTGTTACCAGTAACAGACGACAAAAAAGCCTACCAACGGGTAAGGACGGAGGAATGGATAACCGGGTAAAAGTCGGAATATGGAATACCTTTACGAGAGATGGGACAGGAGTGGACAGCTTCCTTGGCGGCAGCATCCGCACGCTCATTTAAAGACACACCAATATGGCTGGGAGCCGAACAAAACTCAACCGACTTAAATTTACTGTGAACAAGAAACAGCCAATGATGGATCTCGACAACTACTGGATGGACCGGATTAAAGGACCCGAGAACCATGAGGGCACTACGAGAGTCAACAACAACTACAAAGTGTTATGATCTCAGCCTGCAGGAGAAACGAGTCTCCCTCCTTGAGAGTTATTCAGCAAGCCTGACCTAACTAGAAGGTCTAGCAAATATTGAGGTGATAACCCATATGAAAAATGGTATGGTGGATTCAATGAACAATTTAAGATTATGGGCAGTGAAGAAGGAAACATATAGATGACTGGCTAGGAGATGTGGACATTTTGCTGGAGGCGTGAGGGTCGCTTCTGGAAGGGTTTTGACCTCACTTGAGTGCCAGACATCGCAGGGGAAAGCTGCGCTCCGTTGAGCTCCCGCCAGAAGGGAACCCCTAGTGATATATCTCGAAGAGAAGAGAAGTGTGCCGACGTACCAGCTGTGGAACCGAGCTGGGAACGTTGTGGTCTCAAGTCCTGGTCGACGAAGTGTTTATTAAATCGCCCAGAGGCATTATTGTGGGCCGTGGAAGCACCGTGACCAGACGCCGTCAGAGGGAGAGCGCCCTCGACCAGTTAATCTGTGGTAAGCACGATATACGCCAGTTCATAGTGATTGCTTGTAGTTGGTCGTGTGCCCAGCGACAGTAGCGATGTTTATTTATAAGTTAGACATGTTTTAATAAGGCAGAAAGCCTGAAATAGGAGAGTGAAGAGGGAGGAACACAGAGCGACGTCCGTCCCCTCTGAGCTCTGACAGACGACTGAGGGAGCCCGGCTCCTGACGGAGGAAGACCCTCCCAGCGAGTGAGGTCCGCCGCCGGGCGAGGTGGAGTATGGACCCGCCCAAAACGGGGGAGTCCACTCTCACTGTATATAGAGGACAGATAGAGGTTGGAGACAAACATATTGTGTGAATATTTTTGTTTATGTGTTAAAGGGGAAACATTTTATTGGAGTGTCGATGGGTTGCAGGTTTGTCTTTGGGGAAGAAGTTGCTGAGAACTTCAAAGCCAGCCTAGATGAGGTAATTGATGAGACTCCAAGGTAGTGAAGCAGAGGACCTCGAGCTGTGAGGAGAAGCAGTGAAGAGGAGTGTCACATGCTTCTGTAGAGGTGGTGAAGCACCATAGTTGCTCGAGGAAACTTCACGATGTAGCAGCCAAGAGAGCTGTGGAGGAACCTAGCAGAAGGGTGAAGCACCGTAGTTGCTCAAGGAAACTTCATGATAGCAGCCTGGAGGAGCTGCAGAGGATCCTGGTAGTGAAGCCCGGAAGAACCTGAAGATATCAGGGTAGTGAACTTCCAGAGGTGGAAGGGAAGTTCCGGTGGATTACTTGTAGGGAGTTAATAGTGTTTGGTTGTCATTAGTGTGCAAGACGCAGTGAGAGGTGAGTGGTTGTTTGCATTCTTATGTCAAGGAGTGATTTATTCTGAAGTTTAGAGTTGCAGTCGTAGGCTTGATTACCTACAGATGTACGTGTTCGAGGACTGATAGAGTGATCGATTGATCATCGTTGTGTATCAATGAACATTTATACTGATATATGTTATTGCATTCAAGTGCTGATTTTCTATATATATATTATCTTGCTGATGGTGCAACAGTGTATGTAGACTTGATCAACTTGAGGAGGTTGATAGTATCAGGTGGTGAACCAGGAGATAGGATACCACTTGATAAGCTGATGATAGAGTTCTGATGGTGTTGGAGAGCAACCTGATTGTAATATTATAGAGTATAGGATTCATTATTATTATATGTGTGTATGTATCGTGTATGTGCTTTGTCCAGTAAATGTATCCCAATTTGCCGGTGTTTGCCCTTGTCCTAGTGAGGCTTCCCAGGAGGTAGTAAAGAAGGAGAGCGAGAGAGAGAAAGAACCAAGAACCACTGCTGTGGACAGGGTAGAAGGTAATACTAATAAGTCAAAAGGGGATTGAGGAGATCACGTCTGATAAGGAGAGAGTGGGGAGTCACAGCGGCTCGAGTGGGTGTGTGCACGTGACAACGAGGCTAAGCGTTGGAGCCGCATCCCCTAAACGTGTGACGTTGAGCCCCTCTCCAAGAGCCAGAAGTGCCAAGTGTGATCTCCTAGTAAGCACTCTACCGAGTTGTGGGTTGGGTTGTCCATAGAGAAGGATCAACAACGACAACACCGCCAATCCACAGACTATAATAAAAGGAAGACTGACAACGAGAAAGCAGGAGACGAAGAGCATAGAGAATAGCATAAAGCTCCTCTGTAAAGATGCTAGTCTCCGGAGGTAAGCGACACATATAAGTGCGATCAGGAAAAACAACAGAGTAGCCAACACCGTCCGCAGACTTAGACCCATCGGTGAAGACAGAAACGGAGCAGGAGTGAGAAGAAAAGTGCTCCAGGAAAAGGCGATTTAGAACCGTAGGAGGGGTTAAAGCTTTAGTGATGCGGGTCAAGGATGTACAAAACCGCTGAAGAGGGACTCTCCACGGGGGCAAAGAAGGAACAACACGAGGAGAAACATTAGAAATACTAATGTTCAGAAAGATTCCTTACACAGGTTTCTAAAGGCCGTTCTTATGTTAGCCAACCTGGCATATGCCGCTGATGTTATCCTCTTGATATGAGCTTCAGGGGACAGGTCTGGCATGAAATGAACCCTCAGGTCTTTCTCTCTGACTCTCTGACCAGATGTGTTACAAGGTTTTTTCTCATGATCTTCTCCATCACCTTGCATTGTATACAAGTTAAGGACACTGGCCTGTAGTTCAGTGCCTCTTGTCTGTCACCCTTTTAGTATATTGTATATTGGGACTACATTAGTCGTCTTCCATATTTCTGATAGGTCTCCCGTTTCCAGTGACCTACTATACACTATGGAGAGTGGCAAACAAATTGCTCCTGCACACTCTTTCAATACCCATGGTGAGATTCCGTCCGGCCCAACAGTCTTTCTCATGTCCAGCTCCAATAGGTGCCTCTTGACCTCGTCTCTTGTAATGTCAAACCCTTCCTAGGTCGCCTGGCTTGCTGCCACCTCTCCTAGCGCCTTGACCTCTCCTTGTTCTATTGTAAGACCTCCTGGAACATCTTGTTGAGTTCTTCACACACTTCTTTGTCATTCTCTGTGTACCTGTCCTCACCTGTTTAAAGTTTCATCACCTGTTCCTTCACTTTTGTTTTCCTCCTGATGTGACTGTGCAGTAGCTTTGGTTCGGTCTTGGCTTTATTAGCTATATCATTTTCATTCGTTTTCTCAGCTGCTCTTCTCGCACTAACATACTCGTTCCTGGTTCTCTGGTATCTCTCTCTACTTTTTGGTGTTCTGTTATTATGGAAGTTCTTCCACGCCCTTTTGTTCAGCTCCTTTGCTTTCATACATTCCCAATTAAACCACGGACTCTTCTTTTGCTTCTCTGTTTTTTCCTGTGGGGCCGGAATAAACCTGTTTACCGCCTCCTGACACTTTTGGGTGACATAGTCCATCATGTCTTGTACAGACTTAGTTCTAAGTTCTATGTCCCATGGTATATCCCTTAGGAATTTATTCATCTCCTTATAGTTTCTCTTTCGGTATGCCAGCCCTTATTTCCCATTTCTTTTTTGGGGGAGATAATTCCTACCTCAACCAGGTATTCAAAGCTCAATACACTATGATCACTCATTTCCCTCATGATGTGTGTGTGTACTCACCTAGTTGTACTCACCTAGTTGTGTTTGCGGGGGTTGAGCTCTGGCTCTTTGGTCCCGCCTCTCAACCGTCAATCAACAGGTGTACAGATTCCTGAGCCTATCGGGCTCTGTCATATCTACACTTGAAACTGTGTATGGAGTCAGCCTCCACCACATCACCCCCTAATGCATTCCATTTGTCAACCACTCTGACACTAAAAAAGTTCTTTCTAATATCTCTGTGGCTCATTTGGGCACTCAGTTTCCACCTGTGTCCCCTTGTGCGTGTTCCCCTTGTGTTAAATAGACTGTCTTTATCTACCCTATCAATCCCCTTCAGAATCTTGAATGTGGTGATCATGTCCCCCCTAACTCTTCTGTCTTCCAGCGAAGTGAGGTTTAATTCCCGTAGTCTCTCCTCGTAGCTCATACCTCTCAGCTCGGGTACTAGTCTGGTGGCAAACCTTTGAACCTTTTCCAGTTTAGTCTTATCCTTGACTAGATATGGACTCCATGCTGGGGCTGCATACTCCAGGATTGGCCTGACATATGTGGTATACAAAGTTCTGAATGATTCTTTACACAAGTTTCTGAATGCCGTTCGTATGTTGGCCAGCCTGGCATATGCCGCTGATGTTATCCGCTTGATATGTGCTGCAGGAGACAGGTCTGGCGTGATATCAACCCCCAAGTCTTTTTCCTTCTCTGACTCCTGAAGAATTTCCTCTCCCAGATGATACCTTGTATCTGGCCTCCTGCTCCCTACACCTATCTTCATTACATTACATTTGGTTGGGTTAAACTCTAACAACCATTTGTTCGACCATTCCTTCAGCTTGTCTAGGTCTTCTTGAAGCCTCAAACAGTCCTCTTCTGTTTTAATCCTTCTCATAATTTTAGCATCGTCCGCAAACATTGAGAGAAATGAATCGATACCCTCCGGGAGATCATTTACATATATCAGAAACAAGATAGGACCGAGTACAGAGCCCTGTGGGACTCCACTGGTGACTTCACGCCAATCGGAGGTCTCACCCCTCACCGTAACTCTCTGCTTCCTATTGCTTAGATACTCCCTTATCCACTGGAGCACCTTACCAGCTACACCTGCCTGTCTCTCCAGCTTATGTACCAGCCTCTTATGCGGTACTGTGTCAAAGGCTTTCCGACAATCCAAGAAAATGCAGTCCGCCCAGCCCTCTCTTTCTTGCTTAATCTGTGTCACCTGATCGTAGAATTCTATCAAGCCTGTAAGGCAAGATTTACCCTCCCTGAATCCATGTTGGCGATTTGTCACGAAGTCCCTTCTCTCCAGATGTGTTACCAGGTTTTTTCTCACGATCTTCTCCATCACCTTGCATGGTATACAAGTCAAGGACACTTCACTTCACACACACTGTGTGTGTGTGTGTGTGTGTGTGTGTGTGTGTGTGTGTGTGTGTGTGTGTGTGTGTGTGTGTGTGTGTGTACTCACCTATATGTGCTTGCAGGATCGAGCATTGACTCTTGGATCCCGCCTTTCGAGCATCGGTTGTTTACAGCAATGACTCCTGTCCCATTTCCCTATCATACCTGGTTTTAAAATTATGAATAGTATTTGCTTCCACAACCTGTTCCTGAAGTGCATTCCATTTCCCCACTACTCTCACGCTAAAAGAAAACTTCCTTACATCTCTGTGACTCATCTGAGTTTCAAGCTTCCATCCATGTCCTCTCGTTCTGTTACTATTCCGTGTGAACATTTCGTCTATGTCCACTCTGTCAATTCCTCTGAGTATCTTATACGTTCCTATCATGTCCCCCCTCTCCCTTCTTCTTTCTAGTGTCGTAAGGCACAGTTCCCTCAGGCGCTCTTCATACCCCATCCCTCGTAGCTCTGGGACGAGTCTCGTTGCAAACCTCTGAACCTTTTCCAGTTTCATTATATGCTTCTTCAGATGGGGACTCCATGATGAGGCGGCATACTCTAAGACTGGCCTTACGTAGGCAGTGTAAAGCGCCCTAAATGCCTCCTTACTTAGGTTTCTGAATGATGTTCTAACTTTTGCCAGTGTAGAGTACGCTGCTGTCGTTATCCTATTAATATGTGCCTCAGGAGATAGATTAGGTGTTACGTCCACCCCCAGGTCTCTTTCACGCGTCGTTACAGGTAGGCTGTTCCCCTTCATTGTGTACTGTCCCTTTGGTCTCCTATCTCCTAGTCCCATTTCCATAACTTTACATTTGCTCGTGTTGAATTCTAGTAGCCATTTCTCTGACCATCTCTGCAATCTGTTCAGGTCCTCTTGGAGGATCCTGCAATCCTCATCTGTCACAACTCTTCTCATCAACTTTGCATCATCCGCAAACATCGACATGTAGGACTCTACGCCTGTAAACATGTCGTTGACATATACAAGAAATAGAATTGGTCCCAGCACCGATCCTTGTGGTACTCCACTTGTTACTGTTCGCCAGTCCGACTTCTCGCCCCTTACCGTAACTCTTTGGCTCCTTCCTGTTAGGTAGTTCCTTATCCATTCTAGGACCTTTCCCCCCACCCCCGCCTGCCTCTCGAGCTTGAACAGCAGTCTCATGTGCGGTACTGTATCAAAGGCTTTTTGGCAGTCCAGAAATATGCAGTCTGCCCAACCATCTCTGTCCTGTCTTATCCTCGTTATTTTATCATAGAATTCCAGAAGGTTTGTTAGGCACGATTTCCCTGTCCAGAACCCATGTTGATGTTTGTTCACAAACCTAATGTTCTCCAGGTGTGCAACCAGTCGTAGCCTAATTATTCTTTCCAGTATTTTACAGGGGATGCTTGTCAGTGATACAGGTCTGTAGTTAAGTGCCTCCTCCCTATCTCCTTTCTTGAAGATCGGCACGACATTTGCCTTCTTCCAGCAACTGGGCAATTCTCCTGTGTGTTCTCCTGATTCTCCTGATTCTCCTGATTCTCCACACACACACACACACAAAAATGTGTGTGTGTGTGTGTGTGTGCACTCACCTATTTGTACTCAGTTATTTCTGTCTGCAGGATCGAGCATTGACTCTTGGATCCCGCCTTTCGAGCATCGGTTGTTTACAGCAATGACTAATGGTCCTATTTCCCTATCATACCTAGTTTTAAAATTGTGAATAGTATTTGCTTCCACAACCTGTTCCTTAAGTGCATTCCATTTTTCCACTTCTCTCACACTAAAAGAAAACTTCCTAACATCTCTGTGACTCATCTGAGTTTCAAGCTTCCATCCATGTCCCCTCGTTCTGTTACTGTTCCGTGTGAGCATTTCATCTATGTCCACTTTGTCAATCCCCTGGGTATTTTATACATTCCTATCATGTCCCCCCCTCTCCCTTCTTTTTTCAAGTGTCGTAAGTCACAGTTGCTTCAGGCGTTCCTCATACCCCATCCCTCATAACTCTGGGATGAGTCTCGTTGCAAACCTCTGAACCTTTTCCAGTTTCCTTATATGCTTCTTCAGATGGGGACTCCATGATGAGGTGGCATACCCAAAGACTGGCCTCACGTAGGCAGTGTAATGCGCCCTAAATGCCTCCTTACTTAGGTTTCTGAATGATGGTCTAACTTTTGCCAGTCTAGAGTATGCTGCTGTTGTTATCCTATTTATATGTGCCTCAGGAGATAGATAAGGTGTTACGTGTGTGTGTACTCACCTAGTTGTACTCACCTAGTTGTGTCTGCAGGATCGAGCATTGACTCTTGGATCCCGCCTTTCGAGCATCGGTTGTTTACAGCAATGACTCCTGTCCCATTTCCTTATCATACCTGGTTTTAAAATTATGAATAGTATTTGCTTCCACAACCTGTTCCTGAAGTGCATTCCATTTTCCCACTACTCTCACGCTAAAAGAAAACTTCCTAACATCTCTGTGACTCATCTGAGTTTCAAGCTTCCATCCATGTCCCCTCGTTCTGTTACTGTTCCGTGTGAACATTTCGTCTATGTCCACTCTGTCAATCCCTCTGAGTATTTTATACGTTCCTATCATGTCCCCCCTCTCCCTTCTTCTTTCTAGTGTCGTAAGGCACAGTTCCCTCAGGCGCTCCTCATACCCCATCCCTCGTAGCACTGGGACGAGTCTCGTTGCAAACCTCTGAACCTTTTCCAGTTTCGTGTGTGTGTGTGTGTGTGTGTGTGTGTGTGTGTGTGTGTGTGTGTGTGTGTGTGTGTGTGTGTGTGTGTGTTCACCTAGTTGTGCTTGCGGGGGTTGAGATCTTCTCTTTCGGCCCACCTCCCAACTGTCAATCAATCAACTGTTACTAACTACTAACTAATTTTTTCTCCAAACGCACACACACACACAAACACACACACACACACACACATTTTTTTCACATCACACACACACTCAACCCCAGGAAGCAGCCTGTGACAGCTGACTAACTCCCAGGTACCTATTTACTGCTAGTTAACAGGGGCATAGGGTGAAAGAAACTCTGCCCAATGTTTCTCACCAGCGCCCGAGATCGAACTCGGGACCACAGGATCACATGTCCAGCATGCTGTTCGCTCAACTGGCCGGCCCCCTGCATTCTGTGCCCTGTGTGTGTGTGTGCGTGTGTGTGTGTGTGTGTGTGTGTGTGTGTGTGTGTGTGTGTGTGTGTGTGTGCGTGTGTGTGTGTGTGTGTGTGTGTGTGTGTGTGTGTGTGTGTGTGTGTGTGTGTGTGTGTACTCATCTGTATGTGCTTGCAGGATCGAGCATTGACTCTTGGATCCCGCCTAAATCCCTGTGTGTGTGTGTGTGTGTGTACTAATCTATTTGTACTCACTGATTTGTGTTAGCAGGATCGAGCATTGACTCTTGGATCCTACCTTTCTAGCCATCAGTTGTTTACAGGAATGACTCCTGTCCCATTTCTGTATCATATCTAGTTTTAAAATTATGAATAGTTTGCAAACCAATAATTTATTTGGTTAACTACATATAAACCATAAACCCCCTATAATGTATAAGGCAAGCAATTTGTGAAAATTTTAAGAGATATAGTTCACGTTAAACCATCATTCAATTTGCTATAAAAAATATAGATTAACGTAAAATATAAATTCTATATAAATTCATATAAAATGAATAAATATAAATCTCACAGGTCAATTCCCCGCATTAATTGGTCCTTCAAACCGGATCCATATTAAATGGTCCACAATGAACCAGAAATACTACACTGGTCCATCACACTGAATTAACTAATGTAATAAATTGGTGAGCAATACATTGGCAATCAAAGATCGGCCTCACATGACCCTCAGTGTAATCGAGCCCCCTCAGGACACTCAGCCTCTCAAGTGGCTTCAAGGTCACCCACCAATTTTGTGGAGTGTTATTCCTCAGAGTGAAATTACTTAATTTAAATCCAGCCAAATTACGATTATGTCTTTGTGAGTTTATGTACACTAAATTTGTGGTGTTAATTTCAAGATAGGTCACTAATAAGGCATAACACTTCTAGATAACACTAAAGTTAAATAAGAGGCTAACTTCAACACTTGTGTATGTGTATAATTTCTCTTAAATAGAGAATTATTCAAAATATTTATTGCACTAGTCTCCTCAATACAATATTTACTACTTGAAACCCACTACAGGGTAGGATATTTACATTGACTAGTGTTTATTGATAACCTAGTGTCATATTACCATGACTAGTTGAACTAATTATGGTTCATCCTAGTCCCATTTATTACCATAGCCTATTTGTACTACATTGAACAACCTAGCACCATTAATTAATAGTGCAGACCTTATTTTGGGTGACTAATACTAGCTCGAGTTGAGTTGAGTATATATATATTGGTTTACCTATAATGATTGCACCTTTGAGTGATTAATTAGTGTCAACACCAACCTAGGGTGGTTTTGAGGAGCTAACCTGAAGGTACTTCTACTGATACTGGATTATCACTCTAATCATTTGTGTCTATGATTGTACATAATGTATATTAATCATAAGTGATTACCTCTAGAAGAGGTTGGATTTTAGCCTAGGAATAGTAACCTAAGAGTAGTAAATTTTCTTATCTACAAGGCCAATTATCATATGAAGCTAAATCAGTAGTATCCCATCTGAGGTTAATTAACGACAGCTATGACCTCACAGTACAACTCCTCAAGGATAATTATGCTGCTCCAGAAGTAAGAACTTCACATTTAGTTCATGAGCTGTTGCATTTACCCTCACAGGAGGCTTCAGCTGATTCACTCTAAGTCTTTAAGCTGGAGGTAGAATCCATGATCAAAGCCATCAGCCTGACAGCCAATACAAACGGGGCCGAGTGGGTCTTGAAAATAATTGTCCAGGAGAAAATACCTAGGGACATTAAAACAAATGAGTGCTCATTAAAATAAAAGTATCTTAGCCTTAAATGAAATATCTGAGGGTTTACATTCGGTAATTTATCAACTACGAACACATGACAAATTAAAACCACCAAGTAAACCTTCAGAAACCAATATTAGTAACCACAGAGCACTGAAGGTACTCCGAATCAATCTAGACAATATAATTCAACACTAAAGTGGAACAGTGCAGAGTGGACACATAGGCAGTGGGACCCTCCAAGCCTACAAGCCTATAGTTACGGTGACACCAAAGGGTACTGGAAGCTATAGAACATATTTGTTCTGCCAAGTGTAAATTCAATGTACTACTGCCCCAATTTTCCTGATTGTGACACCCGTGTTGAGCGACTCAAAGAGTTGCAACATTGCATGAGGTGCCTCAGGAAACACAACATCCTCGACTGTGAGACCCAATTATACACCTGTAACAGGTGTAACAAGGGTCAGCACCATGCAACATTGTGCGGAGACACAAAAATAAAGTCTGCAAACCCCAAGGTGGAAGATAACATTAAAACCACAGTACAGTACTGCAAGTTGCACCAGAAAATTAGTGTCCCATCAATAAAGACCAAAAATACTGTGACTTTACCTATCTACCAGGTGGTACAGCCAACATTACGATTAAGCAGCTATGTTTGTCAAGTACAAGCCATTTTGGTGGATACAGTTCCAGCGGACCTGGTCTATGTACATGTGCATGGTCTGGGAGTTACTGTCAAATTCCTGAGAAATAGAGGAATAGAATTGGCACATAAAATTTAGTCTGATCACCTCACCGACTTCGGAATCCTTGTAGGTACAGACTACTACCATAGATTCATCGGTAGCCCTACTAAATATCAGGGCATAACCATGTTAAATTCTGCAGGAGGCAAATTACTCTCAGGCCCAGTATTAAGCCTGAGGAGACCTATGCCTGCAGATAAAAAAATACCAGTAGAAAACTAAATTTGTCATTTTTTTTTTTTTTGCAGGGATATTCCTGCGTGGGCCATAAGCCTCTGGCTGGCCCACTAAGTGTTGCTTGTTTCTGTTTTACTTGGGCGGAGTATGAGTATTTATGACTCGTATGGTCGCTTCAGTAAGATTTTGCCATATGTGTTTAACAACTTCTTCTGCTCTGTTGAATCTAAGTTGAAATCTTAATGGGTTTGTAACTGTGCACTGTGTTAGATAATGTTCCAGTGGTCTGTCCGGCATTTCTCCACAGTGTTGACATTTCCTCTCATCTTCCAGAACCTGTAAGCCTATTTCCCATGCACATGGGTATCCAAGCCTGATGCGATGTAAGTGTACTTCTGTTGCTCTACTGCTCCCTTTCATCAAACTAAGTGGTTCGTAGTTGGTTGAATTCTTGTACCAACCCACAGATCCTGATGTTGCAACTGCTGTGTTGTGGTCACTGTACATCTTTTGCATTGCTCTGTTTCTAATTACTTTCTTAATCTGTGATAGACTCTGTGGTATGTAAATGTCTACATTTCTCCTCTTAGTAGCAAGTTTTGCAGCTTCGTCTGCATTGTCATTTCCTATTATTCCCACATGATTCGGCACCCAGTTGATAAGTACCCGTCGGCCTTGTCGTTTGAGTGTTTGCATGAATGATATGACATTTGTGATCAGATGGATGTTATCACATATGTGTTCTTGTTGCAAGGTTTCAATGGCGGTTCTCGAATCTGTATGTATGATAACATGTCTGTGTTCAGCAAGAGCATGTTCCAAAGCCTTTTGAATGGCTAGCATCTCTGTTTGTAAAGTCGAACACCCATTTGAGAGCCTCCAACTATTTACAGAGTTTCCTGCTTTAACTGCAGCTCCGGTTTGCTGATTATATATCTCCAGTAGCATTATACTAAGGAGAATACAGCTGACTATAGCAACAGAGGTTGATCTTAATATCATCATTTAAAACTGAAGATGAGTTCATGAGGCCTCAGTGGCAAATCAGTGAACTGTAGCATAAACAAGCTAGAAGTCACTGCGATCAATGTCACTGAACCCACTGCAGTCTCGGAACCATACTTGACTTTAATGATTGACTATTCAATCCTCTGAATCAATTAACTAAATTAAACCTCAATTTGTCAGCCAAATGAACTCCAGCAAATAAGCACAAAGGAGCATGACTGACTATATAAATCTGATGCCTGATTTTGATACATTTATTATTAAGTCAAAATGTATTCCATGGCCTCAGTGTTTATATATCAGTGACCAGTTACCTGAACAAGCTTCAGGTTAATAAAACTAATGTCACTGTTCTCACTGCAGTCACGGAATCATACTTGACTGTAGTAATTGATCACATCCAGTCCTCTGGGTTAAATAAAATGTTATTAGGCTGGAATTTTAGCCTAGCAAGAGCTAACAGGGCAAATGAAATCGACCAAGACTTCCAACACCTGCAACTGAAGTACGGGACATCCGTCCTGTACGAACTGACGGACAAATGTCTGATTACTAACTACTAACATCAAATTAATCAAATAATCTGAAGGAGGAGTATCGGTGTTCGTGTGTTCTAAATACTGGACTTCGACCCTTGTATGGCCCCAGGAAATTATGTCAGAAAACCAGACACCATTTACAAATATTCAATACACTATCCAGATAATAGTGCTGCTGTTTGTAAATAATAAATTAACTCATCAACGACGAGGCACACCGTAATTTTCATCTCATAGAAAACGAGATTTCCTCCTGTGGAAAACGGAATAACATTGCCACGTCGCCATTAACTTTACCAGCTAATTCTGTTGGGAATACATTTTATTTAGAGATATTATTGCAGAATTGGACGAACCCTCGTAGCTGTTTATTATTATATTTATTATTCCGTTATTTATGCTTATAGGTGGGAAATATTTCCCCCAATCATAATGTGTTTCCTGCTCACTCACAATGTGCCTCACACAGAAGGTGCCTCACACAGAAGGTGTCTCACACAGAAGGTGCCTCACACAGAAGGTGCCTCACACAGAAGGTGCCTCACACAGAAGGTGTCTCACACAGAAGGTGCCTCACACAGAAGGTGCCTCACACAGAAGGTGCCTCACACAGAAGGTGCCTCACACAGAAGGTGCCTCACACAGAAGGTGCCTCACACAGAGGTGCCTCACACAGAAGGTGCCTCACACAGAGGTGCCTCACACACAAGGTGCCTCACACAGAAGGTGCCTCACACAGGAGGTGTCTCACACAGAAGGTGCCTCACACAGAAGGTGCCTCACACAGAGGTGCCTCACACAGAAGGTGCCTCACACAGAAGGTGCCTCACACAGGAGGTGTCTCACACAGAAGGTGCCTCACACAGAGGTGCCTCACACAGAAGGTGCCTCACACAGAGGTGCCTCACACAGAAGGTGCCTCACACAGGAGGTGCCTCACACAGAAGGTGCCTCACACAGAAGGTGCCTCACACAGAGGTGCCTCACACAGAAGGTGCCTCACACAGAAGGTGCCTCACACAGGAGGTGCCTCACACAGAAGGTGCCTCACACATAAGGTGCCTCACACAGGAGGTGCCTCACACAGAAGGTGCCTCACACAGAAGGTGCCACACACAGAAGGTGCCTCACACAGGAGGTGCCTCACACAGAAGGTGCCTCACACTGGGTAAAAATAAAAGTTTAAATGGAGCGTGAGGTCTGCCTGGCGCAGCGAGCAATATTGCCCTCACGTGCTCTCTTTATCATCACTTCCCTCCTGTAGCCTGCTGCTGTAGGTGGTGCCTGGTGCTGCTGTAGGTGGTGCCTGGTGCTGCTGTAGGTGGTGCCTGGTGCTGCTGTAGATGGTGCCTGGTGCTGCTGTAGGTGGTGCCTGGTGTTGCTGTAGGTGGTGCCTGGTGCTGCTGTAGGTGGTGCCTGGTACTGCTGTAGATGGTGCCTGGTGCTGCTGTAGATGGTGCCTGGTGCTGCTGTAGGTGGTGCCTGGTGCTGCTGTAGGTGGTGCCTGGTGCTGCTGTAGATGGTGCCTGGTGCTGCTGTAGGTGGTGCCTGGTGTTGCTGTAGGTGGTGCCTGGTGCTGCTGTAGGTGGTGCCTGGTGCTGCTGTAGATGGTGCCTGGTGCTGCTGTAGATGGATCCTGGTGCTGCTGTAGGTGGTGCCTGGTGCTGTTGTAGGTGGTGCCTGGTGCTGCTGTAGGTGGTGCCTGGTGCTGCTGTAGGTGGTGCCTGGTGCTGCTGTAGATGGTGCCTGGTGCTGCTGTAGGTGGTGCCTGGTGCTGCTGTAGATGGTGCCTGGTGCTGCTGTAGGTGGTGCCTGGTGCAGCTGTAGGTGGTGCCTGGTGCTGCTGTAGGTGGTGCCTGGTGCTGCTGTAGGTGGTGCCTGGTGCTGCTGTAGGTGGTGCCTGGTGCTGCTGTAGATGGTGCTGGGTGCTGCTGTAGGTGGTGCCTGGTGCTGCTGTAGATGGTGCCTGGTGCTGCTGTAGATGGTGCCTGGTGCTGTTGTAGGTGGTGCCTGGTGCTGCTGTACGTGGTGCCTGGTGCTGCTGTAGGTGGTGCCTGGTGCTGCTGTAGGTGGTGTCTGGTGCTGCTGTAGGTGGTGCCTGGTGCTGCTGTAGGTGGTGCCTGGTGCTGCTGTAGATGGTGCCTGGTGCTGCTGTAGGTGGTGCCTGGTGCTGCTGTAGATGGTGCCTGGTGCTGCTGTAGGTGGTGTCTGGTGCTGCTGTAGGTGGTGTCTGGTGCTGCTGTAGGTGGTGCCTGGTGCTGCTGTAGATGGTGCCTGGTGCTGCTGTAGGTGGTGCCTGGTGCTGCTGTAGGTGGTGCCTGGTGCTGCTATAGATGGTGCCTGGTGCTGCTGTAGATGGTGCCTGGTGCTGCTGTAGGTGGTGCCTGGTGCTGCTGTAGATGGTGCCTGGTGCTGCTGTAGATGGTGCCTGGTGCTGCTGTAGGTGGTGCCTGGTGCTGCTGTAGATGGGGCCTGGTGCTGCTGTAGATGGTGCCTGGTGCTGCTGTAGGTGGTGCCTGGTGCTGCTGTAGGTGGTGCCTGGTGCTGTAGATGGTGCCTGGTGCTGCTGTAGGTGGTGCCTGGTGCTGCTGTAGGTGGTGCCTGGTGCTGTAGATGGTGGCTGGTGCTGCTGTAGGTGGTGCCTGGTGCTGCTGTAGATGGTGCCTGGAGCTGCTGTAGATGGTGCCTGGTGCTGCTGCAGGTGGTGCCTGGTGCTGCTGTAGGTGGTGCCTGGTGCTGCTGTAGGTGGTGCCTGGTGCTGCTGTAGGTGGTGCCTGGTGCTGCTGTAGATGGTGCTTGATGCTGCTGTAGGTGGTGCCTGGTGCTGCTGTAGGTGGTGCCTGGTGCTGCTGTAGATGATGCCTGGTGCTGCTGTAGATGGTGCCTGGTGCTGCTGTAGGTGGTGCCTGGTGCTGCTGTAGATGGTGCCTGGTGTTGCTGTAGATGGTGCATGGTGCTGCTGTAGGTGGTGCGTGGTGCTGCTGTAGGTGGTGCCTGGTGCTGCTGTAGATGGTGCCTGGTGCTGCTGTAGGTGGTACCTGGTGCTGCTGTAGATGGTACCTGGTGTTGCTGTAGATGGTGCCTGGTGCTGCTGTAGATGGTGCCTGGTGCTGCTGTAGGTGGTGCCTGGTGCTGCTGTAGATGGTGCCTGGTGCTGCTGTAGGTGGTGCCTGGTGCTGCTGTAGATGGTGCCTGGTGCTGCTGTAGGTGGTGCCTGGTGCTGCTGTAGATGGTGCCTGGTGCTGCTGTAGGTGGTGCCTGGTGCTGCTGTAGGTGGTGCCTGGTGCTGCTGTAGATGGTGCCTGGTGCTGCTGTAGATGGTGCCTGGTGCTGCTGTAGGTGGTGCCTGGTGCTGCTGTAGGTGGTGCCTGGTGCTGCTGTAGGTGGTGCCTGGTGCTGCTGTAGGTGGTGCCTGGTGCTGCTGTAGATGGTGCCTGGTGCTGCTGTAGATGGTGCCTGGTGCTGCTGTAGGTGGTGCCTGGTGCTGCTGTAGGTGGTGTCTGGTGCTGCTGTAGGTGGTGCCTGGTGCTGCTGTAGGTGGTGCCTGGTGCTGCTGTAGGTGGTGCCTGGTGCTGCTGTAGGTGGTGCCTGGTGCTGCTGTAGATGGTGCCTGGTGCTGCTGTAAGATGGTGCCTGGTGCTGCTGTAGGTGGTGCCTGGTGCTGCTGTAGGTGGTGCCTGGTGCTGCTGTAGGTGGTGCCTGGTGCTGCTGTAGATGGTGCCTGGTGCTGCTGTAGATGGTGCCTGGTGCTGCTGTAGATGGTGCCTGGTGCTGCTGTAGATGGTGCCTGGTGCTGCTGTAGGTGGTGCCTGGTGCTGCTGTAGGTGGTGCCTGGTGCTGCTGTAGGTGGTGCCTGGTGCTGCTGTAGTGGTGCCTGGTGCTGCTGTAGATGGTGCCTGGTGCTGCTGTAGATGGTGCCTGGTGCTGCTGTAGATGGTGCCTGGTGCTGCTGTAGATGGTGCCTGGTGCTGCTGTAGATGGTGCCTGGTGCTGCTGTAGGTGGTGCCTGGTGCTGCTGTAGGATGGTGCCTGGTGCTGCTGTAGATGGTGCCTGGTGCTGCTGTAGATGGTGCCTGGTGCTGCTGTAGATGGTGCCTGGTGCTGCTGTAGATGGTGCCTGGTGCTGCTGTAGTGGTGCCTGGTGCTGCTGTAGATGGTGCCTGGTGCTGCTGTAGATGGTGCCTGGTGCTGCTGTAGATGGTGCCTGGTGCTGCTGTAGATGGTGCCTGGTGCTGCTGTAGATGGTGCCTGGTGCTGCTGTAGGTGGTGCCTGGTGCTGCTGTAGGTGGTGCCTGGTGCTGCTGTAGATGGTGCCTGGTGCTGCTGTAGGTGGTGCCTGGTGCTGCTGTAGGTGGTGCCTGGTGCTGCTGTAGATGGTGCCTGGTGCTGCTGTAGGTGGTGCCTGGTGCTGCTGTAGGTGGTGCCTGGTGCTGCTGTAGATGGTGCCTGGTGCTGCTGTAGATGGTGCCTGGTGCTGCTGTAGGTGGTGCCTGGTGCTGCTGTAGATGGTGCCTGGTGCTGCTGTAGATGGTGCCTGGTGCTGCTGTAGGTGGTGCCTGGTGCTGCTGTAGGTGGTGCCTGGTGCTGCTGTAGATGGTGCCTGGTGCTGCTGTAGGTGGTGCCTGGTGCTGCTGTAGGTGGTGCCTGGTGCTGCTGTAGATGGTGCCTGGTGCTGCTGTAGATGGTGCCTGGTGCTGCTGTAGGTGGTGCCTGGTGCTGCTGTAGATGGTGCCTGGTGCTGCTGTAGGTGGTGCCTGGTGCTGCTGTAGGTGGTGCCTGGTGCTGCTGTAGATGGTGCCTGGTGCTGCTGTAGATGGTGCCTGGTGCTGCTGTAGGTGGTGCCTGGTGCTGCTGTAGGTGGTGCCTGGTGCTGCTGTAGGATGGTGCCTGGTGCTGCTGTAGATGGTGCCTGGTGCTGCTGTAGGTGGTGCCTGGTGCTGCTGTAGGTGGTGCCTGGTGCTGCTGTAGGTGGTGCCTGGTGCTGCTGTAGATGGTGCCTGGTGCTGCTGTAGATGGTGCCTGGTGCTGCTGTAGATGGTGCCTGGTGCTGCTGTAGGATGGTGCCTGGTGCTGCTGTAGGATGGTGCCTGGTGCTGCTGTAGGTGGTGCCTGGTGCTGCTGTAGGTGGTGCCTGGTGCTGCTGTAGATGGTGCCTGGTGCTGCTGTAGATGGTGCCTGGTGCTGCTGTAGGTGGTGCCTGGTGCTGCTGTAGGTGGTGCCTGGTGCTGCTGTAGGTGGTGCCTGGTGCTGCTGTAGGTGGTGCCTGGTGCTGCTGTAGGTGGTGCCTGGTGCTGCTGTAGGTGGTGCCTGGTGCTGCTGTAGATGGTGCCTGGTGCTGCTGTAGATGGTGCCTGGTGCTGCTGTAGGTGGTGCCTGGTGCTGCTGTAGGTGGTGCCTGGTGCTGCTGTAGGTGGTGCCTGGTGCTGCTGTAGGATGGTGCCTGGTGCTGCTGTAGGTGGTGCCTGGTGCTGCTGTAGGTGGTGCCTGGTGCTGCTGTAGGTGGTGCCTGGTGCTGCTGTAGTGGTGCCTGGTGCTGCTGTAGATGGTGCCTGGTGCTGCTGTAGGTGGTGCCTGGTGCTGCTGTAGGTGGTGCCTGGTGCTGCTGTAGGTGGTGCCTGGTGCTGCTGTAGATGGTGCCTGGTGCTGCTGTAGGTGGTGCCTGGTGCTGCTGTAGATGGTGCCTGGTGCTGCTGTAGGTGGTGCCTGGTGCTGCTGTAGATGGTGCCTGGTGCTGCTGTAGGTGGTGCCTGGTGCTGCTGTAGGTGGTGCCTGGTGCTGCTGTAGATGGTGCCTGGTGCTGCTGTAGGTGGTGCCTGGTGCTGCTGTAGGTGGTGCCTGGTGCTGCTGTAGATGGTGCCTGGTGCTGCTGTAGGTGGTGCCTGGTGCTGCTGTAGGATGGTGCCTGGTGCTGCTGTAGATGGTGCCTGGTGCTGCTGTAGGTGGTGCCTGGTGCTGCTGTAGGTGGTGCCTGGTGCTGCTGTAGGTGGTGCCTGGTGCTGCTGTAGGATGGTGCCTGGTGCTGCTGTAGGTGGTGCCTGGTGCTGCTGTAGGTGGTGCCTGGTGCTGCTGTAGATGGTGCCTGGTGCTGCTGTAGGTGGTGCCTGGTGCTGCTGTAGATGGTGCCTGGTGCTGCTGTAGATGGTGCCTGGTGCTGCTGTAGGTGGTGCCTGGTGCTGCTGTAGGTGGTGCCTGGTGCTGCTGTAGATGGTGCCTGGTGCTGCTGTAGGTGGTGCCTGGTGCTGCTGTAGGTGGTGCCTGGTGCTGCTGTAGGTGGTGCCTGGTGCTGCTGTAGATGGTGCCTGGTGCTGCTGTAGATGGTGCCTGGTGCTGCTGTAGGTGGTGCCTGGTGCTGCTGTAGATGGTGCCTGGTGCTGCTGTAGATGGTGCCTGGTGCTGCTGTAGGTGGTGCCTGGTGCTGCTGTAGGTGGTGCCTGGTGCTGCTGTAGGTGGTGCCTGGTGCTGCTGTAGATGGTGCCTGGTGCTGCTGTAGATGGTGCCTGGTGCTGCTGTAGGTGGTGCCTGGTGCTGCTGTAGGTGGTGCCTGGTGCTGCTGTAGGTGGTGCCTGGTGCTGCTGTAGGTGGTGCCTGGTGCTGCTGTAGGTGGTGCCTGGTGCTGCTGTAGGTGGTGCCTGGTGCTGCTGTAGATGGTGCCTGGTGCTGCTGTAGATGGTGCCTGGTGCTGCTGTAGATGGTGCCTGGTGCTGCTGTAGGTGGTGCCTGGTGCTGCTGTAGATGGTGCCTGGTGCTGCTGTAGGTGGTGCCTGGTGCTGCTGTAGTGGTGCCTGGTGCTGCTGTAGGTGGTGCCTGGTGCTGCTGTAGATGGTGCCTGGTGCTGCTGTAGATGGTGCCTGGTGCTGCTGTAGATGGTGCCTGGTGCTGCTGTAGATGGTGCCTGGTGCTGCTGTAGGTGGTGCCTGGTGCTGCTGTAGGTGGTGCCTGGTGCTGCTGTAGATGGTGCCTGGTGCTGCTGTAGATGGTGCCTGGTGCTGCTGTAGATGGTGCCTGGTGCTGCTGTAGGATGGTGCCTGGTGCTGCTGTAGATGGTGCCTGGTGCTGCTGTAGGTGGTGCCTGGTGCTGCTGTAGATGGTGCCTGGTGCTGCTGTAGATGGTGCCTGGTGCTGCTGTAGGTGGTGCCTGGTGCTGCTGTAGATGGTGCCTGGTGCTGCTGTAGATGGTGCCTGGTGCTGCTGTAGATGGTGCCTGGTGCTGCTGTAGATGGTGCCTGGTGCTGCTGTAGGTGGTGCCTGGTGCTGCTGTAGGTGGTGCCTGGTGCTGCTGTAGAGTGGTGCCTGGTGCTGCTGTAGGTGGTGCCTGGTGCTGCTGTAGATGGTGCCTGGTGCTGCTGTAGATGGTGCCTGGTGCTGCTGTAGGTGGTGCCTGGTGCTGCTGTAGATGGTGCCTGGTGCTGCTGTAGATGGTGCCTGGTGCTGCTGTAGATGGTGCCTGGTGCTGCTGTAGATGGTGCCTGGTGCTGCTGTAGGTGGTGCCTGGTGCTGCTGTAGGTGGTGCCTGGTGCTGCTGTAGATGGTGCCTGGTGCTGCTGTAGATGGTGCCTGGTGCTGCTGTAGGTGGTGCCTGGTGCTGCTGTAGTGGTGCCTGGTGCTGCTGTAGGTGGTGCCTGGTGCTGCTGTAGGTGGTGCCTGGTGCTGCTGTAGGTGGTGCCTGGTGCTGCTGTAGGTGGTGCCTGGTGCTGCTGTAGGTGGTGCCTGGTGCTGCTGTAGATGGTGCCTGGTGCTGCTGTAGGTGGTGCCTGGTGCTGCTGTAGGTGGTGCCTGGTGCTGCTGTAGATGGTGCCTGGTGCTGCTGTAGATGGTGCCTGGTGCTGCTGTAGATGGTGCCTGGTGCTGCTGTAGGTGGTGCCTGGTGCTGCTGTAGATGGTGCCTGGTGCTGCTGTAGGATGGTGCCTGGTGCTGCTGTAGATGGTGCCTGGTGCTGCTGTAGGTGGTGCCTGGTGCTGCTGTAGGTGGTGCCTGGTGCTGCTGTAGGTGGTGCCTGGTGCTGCTGTAGATGGTGCCTGGTGCTGCTGTAGGTGGTGCCTGGTGCTGCTGTAGGATGGTGCCTGGTGCTGCTGTAGATGGTGCCTGGTGCTGCTGTAGATGGTGCCTGGTGCTGCTGTAGATGGTGCCTGGTGCTGCTGTAGGATGGTGCCTGGTGCTGCTGTAGGTGGTGCCTGGTGCTGCTGTAGGTGGTGCCTGGTGCTGCTGTAGGTGGTGCCTGGTGCTGCTGTAGATGGTGCCTGGTGCTGCTGTAGGATGGTGCCTGGTGCTGCTGTAGATGGTGCCTGGTGCTGCTGTAGATGGTGCCTGGTGCTGCTGTAGATGGTGCCTGGTGCTGCTGTAGGTGGTGCCTGGTGCTGCTGTAGGTGGTGCCTGGTGCTGCTGTAGGTGGTGCCTGGTGCTGCTGTAGATGGTGCCTGGTGCTGCTGTAGATGGTGCCTGGTGCTGCTGTAGATGGTGCCTGGTGCTGCTGTAGGTGGTGCCTGGTGCTGCTGTAGATGGTGCCTGGTGCTGCTGTAGATGGTGCCTGGTGCTGCTGTAGATGGTGCCTGGTGCTGCTGTAGATGGTGCCTGGTGCTGCTGTAGATGGTGCCTGGTGCTGCTGTAGATGGTGCCTGGTGCTGCTGTAGATGGTGCCTGGTGCTGCTGTAGATGGTGCCTGGTGCTGCTGTAGATGGTGCCTGGTGCTGCTGTAGATGGTGCCTGGTGCTGCTGTAGATGGTGCCTGGTGCTGCTGTAGGTGGTGCCTGGTGCTGCTGTAGATGGTGCCTGGTGCTGCTGTAGATGGTGCCTGGTGCTGCTGTAGATGGTGCCTGGTGCTGCTGTAGATGGTGCCTGGTGCTGCTGTAGATGGTGCCTGGTGCTGCTGTAGATGGTGCCTGGTGCTGCTGTAGGTGGTGCCTGGTGCTGCTGTAGGTGGTGCCTGGTGCTGCTGTAGATGGTGCCTGGTGCTGCTGTAGGTGGTGCCTGGTGCTGCTGTAGATGGTGCCTGGTGCTGCTGTAGATGGTGCCTGGTGCTGCTGTAGGTGGTGCCTGGTGCTGCTGTAGGTGGTGCCTGGTGCTGCTGTAGATGGTGCCTGGTGCTGCTGTAGGTGGTGCCTGGTGCTGCTGTAGGTGGTGCCTGGTGCTGCTGTAGATGGTGCCTGGTGCTGCTGTAGATGGTGCCTGGTGCTGCTGTAGGTGGTGCCTGGTGCTGCTGTAGATGGTGCCTGGTGCTGCTGTAGATGGTGCCTGGTGCTGCTGTAGATGGTGCCTGGTGCTGCTGTAGGTGGTGCCTGGTGCTGCTGTAGGTGGTGCCTGGTGCTGCTGTAGATGGTGCCTGGTGCTGCTGTAGGTGGTGCCTGGTGCTGCTGTAGATGGTGCCTGGTGCTGCTGTAGATGGTGCCTGGTGCTGCTGTAGGTGGTGCCTGGTGCTGCTGTAGATGGTGCCTGGTGCTGCTGTAGGTGGTGCCTGGTGCTGCTGTAGATGGTGCCTGGTGCTGCTGTAGATGGTGCCTGGTGCTGCTGTAGGTGGTGCCTGGTGCTGCTGTAGATGGTGCCTGGTGCTGCTGTAGGTGGTGCCTGGTGCTGCTGTAGATGGTGCCTGGTGCTGCTGTAGATGGTGCCTGGTGCTGCTGTAGGTGGTGCCTGGTGCTGCTGTAGATGGTGCCTGGTGCTGCTGTAGATGGTGCCTGGTGCTGCTGTAGGATGGTGCCTGGTGCTGCTGTAGGATGGTGCCTGGTGCTGCTGTAGATGGTGCCTGGTGCTGCTGTAGGTGGTGCCTGGTGCTGCTGTAGATGGTGCCTGGTGCTGCTGTAGATGGTGCCTGGTGCTGCTGTAGATGGTGCCTGGTGCTGCTGTAGGTGGTGCCTGGTGCTGCTGTAGGATGGTGCCTGGTGCTGCTGTAGATGGTGCCTGGTGCTGCTGTAGGTGGTGCCTGGTGCTGCTGTAGATGGTGCCTGGTGCTGCTGTAGGATGGTGCCTGGTGCTGCTGTAGATGGTGCCTGGTGCTGCTGTAGATGGTGCCTGGTGCTGCTGTAGATGGTGCCTGGTGCTGCTGTAGATGGTGCCTGGTGCTGCTGTAGGTGGTGCCTGGTGCTGCTGTAGATGGTGCCTGGTGCTGCTGTAGATGGTGCCTGGTGCTGCTGTAGATGGTGCCTGGTGCTGCTGTAGGATGGTGCCTGGTGCTGCTGTAGGTGGTGCCTGGTGCTGCTGTAGGTGGTGCCTGGTGCTGCTGTAGGTGGTGCCTGGTGCTGCTGTAGATGGTGCCTGGTGCTGCTGTAGGTGGTGCCTGGTGCTGCTGTAGGTGGTGCCTGGTGCTGCTGTAGATGGTGCCTGGTGCTGCTGTAGATGGTGCCTGGTGCTGCTGTAGGTGGTGCCTGGTGCTGCTGTAGATGGTGCCTGGTGCTGCTGTAGGTGGTGCCTGGTGCTGCTGTAGGTGGTGCCTGGTGCTGCTGTAGGTGGTGCCTGGTGCTGCTGTAGATGGTGCCTGGTGCTGCTGTAGGATGGTGCCTGGTGCTGCTGTAGGATGGTGCCTGGTGCTGCTGTAGATGGTGCCTGGTGCTGCTGTAGATGGTGCCTGGTGCTGCTGTAGGTGGTGCCTGGTGCTGCTGTAGGTGGTGCCTGGTGCTGCTGTAGGTGGTGCCTGGTGCTGCTGTAGGTGGTGCCTGGTGCTGCTGTAGGTGGTGCCTGGTGCTGCTGTAGGTGGTGCCTGGTGCTGCTGTAGATGGTGCCTGGTGCTGCTGTAGGTGGTGCCTGGTGCTGCTGTAGGTGGTGCCTGGTGCTGCTGTAGGTGGTGCCTGGTGCTGCTGTAGGTGGTGCCTGGTGCTGCTGTAGGTGGTGCCTGGTGCTGCTGTAGATGGTGCCTGGTGCTGCTGTAGATGGTGCCTGGTGCTGCTGTAGGTGGTGCCTGGTGCTGCTGTAGGTGGTGCCTGGTGCTGCTGTAGATGGTGCCTGGTGCTGCTGTAGATGGTGCCTGGTGCTGATGTAGGTGGTGCCTGGTGCTGCTGTAGGTGGTGTCTGGTGCTGCTGTAGGTGGTGCCTGGTGCTGCTGTAGGTGGTGCCTGGTGCTGCTGTAGATGGTGCCTGGTGCTGCTGCTAGGTGGTGCCTGGTGCTGCTGTAGATGGTGCCTGGTGCTGCTGTAGATGGTGCCTGGTGCTGTTCTAGGTGGTGCCTGGTGCTGCTGTAGGTGGTGCCTGGTGCTGCTGTAGGTGGTGCCTGGTGCTGCTGTAGGTGGTGTCTGGTGCTGCTGTAGGTGGTGCCTGGTGCTGCTGTAGGTGGTGCCTGGTGCTGCTGTAGATGGTGCCTGGTGCTGCTGTAGGTGGTGCCTGGTGCTGCTGTAGATGGTGCCTGGTGCTGCTGTAGATGGTGCCTGGTGCTGCTGTAGATGGTGCCTGGTGCTGCTGTAGATGGTGCCTGGTGCTGCTGTAGGTGGTGCCTGGTGCTGCTGTAGATGGTGCCTGGTGCTGCTGTAGATGGTGCCTGGTGCTGCTGTAGATGGTGCCTGGTGCTGCTGTAGGATGGTGCCTGGTGCTGCTGTAGATGGTGCCTGGTGCTGCTGTAGGTGGTGCCTGGTGCTGCTGTAGGTGGTGCCTGGTGCTGCTGTAGATGGTGCCTGGTGCTGCTGTAGATGGTGCCTGGTGCTGCTGTAGATGGTGCCTGGTGCTGCTGTAGATGGTGCCTGGTGCTGCTGTAGATGGTGCCTGGTGCTGCTGTAGGTGGTGCCTGGTGCTGCTGTAGGTGGTGCCTGGTGCTGCTGTAGATGGTGCCTGGTGCTGCTGTAGGTGGTGCCTGGTGCTGCTGTAGGTGGTGCCTGGTGCTGCTGTAGATGGTGCCTGGTGCTGCTGTAGAGTGGTGCCTGGTGCTGCTGTAGGTGGTGCCTGGTGCTGCTGTAGGTGGTGCCTGGTGCTGCTGTAGATGGTGCCTGGTGCTGCTGTAGGATGGTGCCTGGTGCTGCTGTAGGTGGTGCCTGGTGCTGCTGTAGATGGTGCCTGGTGCTGCTGTAGGTGGTGCCTGGTGCTGCTGTAGATGGTGCCTGGTGCTGCTGTAGATGGTGCCTGGTGCTGCTGTAGATGGTGCCTGGTGCTGCTGTAGATGGTGCCTGGTGCTGCTGTAGATGGTGCCTGGTGCTGCTGTAGGTGGTGCCTGGTGCTGCTGTAGATGGTGCCTGGTGCTGCTGTAGGTGGTGCCTGGTGCTGCTGTAGGTGGTGCCTGGTGCTGCTGTAGATGGTGCCTGGTGCTGCTGTAGGTGGTGCCTGGTGCTGCTGTAGATGGTGCCTGTGCTGCTGTAGATGGTGCCTGGTGCTGCTGTAGGTGGTGCCTGGTGCTGCTGTAGATGGTGCCTGGTGCTGCTGTAGATGGTGCCTGGTGCTGCTGTAGGATGGTGCCTGGTGCTGCTGTAGGTGGTGCCTGGTGCTGCTGTAGATGGTGCCTGGTGCTGCTGTAGGTGGTGCCTGGTGCTGCTGTAGATGGTGCCTGGTGCTGCTGTAGAGTGGTGCCTGGTGCTGCTGTAGATGGTGCCTGGTGCTGCTGTAGGTGGTGCCTGGTGCTGCTGTAGATGGTGCCTGGTGCTGCTGTAGGTGGTGCCTGGTGCTGCTGTAGGTGGTGCCTGGTGCTGCTGTAGGATGGTGCCTGGTGCTGCTGTAGATGGTGCCTGGTGCTGCTGTAGGTGGTGCCTGGTGCTGCTGTAGGTGGTGCCTGGTGCTGCTGTAGATGGTGCCTGGTGCTGCTGTAGATGGTGCCTGGTGCTGCTGTAGGTGGTGCCTGGTGCTGCTGTAGGTGGTGCCTGGTGCTGCTGTAGATGGTGCCTGGTGCTGCTGTAGGTGGTGCCTGGTGCTGCTGTAGGATGGTGCCTGGTGCTGCTGTAGATGGTGCCTGGTGCTGCTGTAGGTGGTGCCTGGTGCTGCTGTAGGTGGTGCCTGGTGCTGCTGTAGGTGGTGCCTGGTGCTGCTGTAGATGGTGCCTGGTGCTGCTGTAGATGGTGCCTGGTGCTGCTGTAGGTGGTGCCTGGTGCTGCTGTAGGTGGTGCCTGGTGCTGCTGTAGATGGTGCCTGGTGCTGCTGTAGGTGGTGCTGGTGCTGCTGTAGATGGTGCCTGGTGCTGCTGTAGGATGGTGCCTGGTGCTGCTGTAGATGGTGCCTGGTGCTGCTGTAGGTGGTGCCTGGTGCTGCTGTAGGATGGTGCCTGGTGCTGCTGTAGGATGGTGCCTGGTGCTGCTGTAGGTGGTGCCTGGTGCTGCTGTAGGTGGTGCCTGGTGCTGCTGTAGATGGTGCCTGGTGCTGCTGTAGATGGTGCCTGGTGCTGCTGTAGATGGTGCCTGGTGCTGCTGTAGATGGTGCCTGGTGCTGCTGTAGATGGTGCCTGGTGCTGCTGTAGGATGGTGCCTGGTGCTGCTGTAGATGGTGCCTGGTGCTGCTGTAGATGGTGCCTGGTGCTGCTGTAGATGGTGCCTGGTGCTGCTGTAGATGGTGCCTGGTGCTGCTGTAGGTGGTGCCTGGTGCTGCTGTAGGTGGTGCCTGGTGCTGCTGTAGATGGTGCCTGGTGCTGCTGTAGATGGTGCCTGGTGCTGCTGTAGGTGGTGCCTGGTGCTGCTGTAGATGGTGCTGGTGCTGCTGTAGATGGTGCCTGGTGCTGCTGTAGATGGTGCCTGGTGCTGCTGTAGGTGGTGCCTGGTGCTGCTGTAGGTGGTGCCTGGTGCTGCTGTAGGTGGTGCCTGGTGCTGCTGTAGGTGGTGCCTGGTGCTGCTGTAGATGGTGCCTGGTGCTGCTGTAGATGGTGCCTGGTGCTGCTGTAGATGGTGCCTGGTGCTGCTGTAGATGGTGCCTGGTGCTGCTGTAGGTGGTGCCTGGTGCTGCTGTAGGTGGTGCCTGGTGCTGCTGTAGGTGGTGCCTGGTGCTGCTGTAGATGGTGCCTGGTGCTGCTGTAGATGGTGCCTGGTGCTGCTGTAGATGGTGCCTGGTGCTGCTGTAGGATGGTGCCTGGTGCTGCTGTAGATGGTGCCTGGTGCTGCTGTAGATGGTGCCTGGTGCTGCTGTAGGTGGTGCCTGGTGCTGCTGTAGGATGGTGCCTGGTGCTGCTGTAGATGGTGCCTGGTGCTGCTGTAGGTGGTGCCTGGTGCTGCTGTAGGATGGTGCCTGGTGCTGCTGTAGATGGTGCCTGGTGCTGCTGTAGATGGTGCCTGGTGCTGCTGTAGGTGGTGCCTGGTGCTGCTGTAGATGGTGCCTGGTGCTGCTGTAGGTGGTGCCTGGTGCTGCTGTAGGTGGTGCCTGGTGCTGCTGTAGGTGGTGCCTGGTGCTGCTGTAGATGGTGCCTGGTGCTGCTGTAGATGGTGCCTGGATGCCTGCTGTAGATGGTGCATGGTGCTGCTGTAGATTGTGCCTGGTGCTGCTGTAGATGGTGCCTGGTGCTGCTGTATGATGGTGGCCTGATGCTGCTGTCGCTGGTGCCTGGTGCTGCTGTTAGATGGTGCCTGGTGCTTGCTGTAGATGGTGCCTGGTTGCTGCTGTAGATTGGTGCCTGGTGGCCTGTAGATGGTGCCTGGTGCGCTGTAGGTGGTGCCTGATGCTGCTGTAGATGGTGCCTGGTGCTGCCTGTAGATGGTGCCTGGTGCTGCTGATAGGCTAGGTGCCTGGTGATGCTGTAGATGGTGGCCTGGTGCTGCTGTAGATGGTGCATGGTGCTTGCTGTAGATGGTGCCTGGTGCTGTTGTAGATGGTGGCCTGGTACTGCTTGTATGGTTGGTGCCTGGTGCTGCTGTAGATGGGCCTGGTGTTGCTGTAGATGTGCCTGGTTGGTACTGTAGGTGGTGGCCTGGTGGTGCTGTAGATGGTTTGCTGGTGCTGCTGTACGATGGTGCCTGGTAGCTGCTGTAGATGGTGCCTGGTGCTGCTGTAGGTGGTGCCTGGTGCTGCTGTAGATGGTGCCTGGTGCTGCTGTAGATGGTGCCTGGTGCTGCTGTAGATGGTGCCTGGTGCTGCTGTAGGTGGTGCCTGGTGCTGCTGTAGATGGTGCCTGGTGCTGCTGTAGATGGTGCCTGGTGCTGCTGTAGATGGTGCCTGGTGCTGCTGTAGGTGGTGCCTGGTGCTGCTGTAGATGGTGCCTGGTGCTGCTGTAGGATGGTGCCTGGTGCTGCTGTAGATGGTGCCTGGTGCTGCTGTAGGATGGTGCCTGGTGCTGCTGTAGATGGTGCCTGGTGCTGCTGTAGATGGTGCCTGGTGCTGCTGTAGGTGGTGCCTGGTGCTGCTGTAGGTGGTGCCTGGTGCTGCTGTAGATGGTGCCTGGTGCTGCTGTAGGTGGTGCCTGGTGCTGCTGTAGATGGTGCCTGGTGCTGCTGTAGGATGGTGCCTGGTGCTGCTGTAGGTGGTGCCTGGTGCTGCTGTAGGTGGTGCCTGGTGCTGCTGTAGATGTGTGCCTGGTGCTGCTGTAGGTGGTGCCTGGTGCTGCTGTAGATGGTGCCTGGTGCTGCTGTAGGTGGTGCCTGGTGCTGCTGTAGATGGTGCCTGGTGCTGCTGTAGGTGGTGCCTGGTGCTGCTGTAGATGGTGGCTGGTGCTGCTGTAGGTGGTGCCTGGTGCTGCTGTAGATGGTGCCTGGTGCTGCTGTAGGATGGTGCCTGGTGCTGCTGTAGGTGGTGCCTGGTGCTGCTGTAGTGGTGCCTGGTGCTGCTGTAGATGGTGCCTGGTGCTGCTGTAGGTGGTGCCTGGTGCTGCTGTAGGTGGTGCCTGGTGCTGCTGTAGGTGGTGCCTGGTGCTGCTGTAGATGGTGCCTGGTGCTGCTGTAGGTGGTGCCTGTGCTGCTGTAGATGGTGCCTGGTGCTGCTGTAGGTGGTGCCTGGTGCTGCTGTAGATGGTGCCTGGTGCCTGCTGTAGGTGGTGCCTGGTGCTGCTGTAGATGGTGCCTGGTGCTGCTGTAGGTGGTGCCTGGTGCTGCTGTAGTGTGCCTTGTGCCTGTAGAGTGCCTGGTCTGCTGTAGGTGGTGCCTGGTGCTGCTGTAGGTGGTGGCCTGGTGCTGCTGTAGATGGTGCCTGGTGCTGCTGTAGGTGTGCCTGGTGCTGCTGTAGATGGTGCCTGGTGCTGCTGTAGATGGTGGCTGGTGCTGCTGTAGGTGGTGCCTGGTGCTGCTGTAGATGGTGGCCTGGTGCTGCTGTAGATGGTGCCTGGTGCTGCTGTAGATGGTGCCTGATGCTTGTTGTAGTAGTGGTCGCCTGGTGCTGCTGTAGATGGTGCCTGGTGCTGCTGTAGGTGGTGCCTGGTGCTGCTGTAGATGGTGCCTGGTGCTGCTGTAGGGGGTGCCTGGTGCTGCTGTAGGTGGTGCCTGGTGCTGCTGTAGGTGGTGCCTGGTGCTGCTGTAGATGGTGCCTGGTGCTGCTGTAGGTGGTGCCTGGTGCTGCTGTAGATGGTGCCTGGTGCTGCTGTAGATGGTGCCTGGTGCTGCTGTAGGTGGTGCCTGGTGCTGCTGTAGGTGGTGCCTGGTGCTGCTGTAGATGGTGCCTGGTGCTGCTGTAGTGGTGCCTGGTGCTGCTGTAGGTGGTGCCTGGTGCTGCTGTAGGTGGTGCCTGGTGCTGCTGTAGATGGTGCCTGGTGCTGCTGTAGGTGGTGCCTGGTGCTGCTGTAGTGTGTGCCTGGTGCTGCTGTAGATGGTGCCTGGTGCTGCTGTAGGTGGTGCCTGGTGCTGCTGTAGGTGGTGCCTGGTGCTGCTGTGAGTGGTGCCTGGTGCTGCTGTAGGTGGTGCCTGGTGCTGCTGTA